>NW_011887889.1:106654-114690 GCF_000806365.1 Fopius arisanus | reverse complement strand
GTATACCTGATCCTTGTACCATGCTTAAAAATCGGGCACAAATTAATTGAGCTCGTGTTTTGCATAACACATACTGTCGTAGACCATTATGACTATCATAATCAACCTCATCATGCTTATCAAGTCAACCTGAGGGTTGAATACCCCTCGGACTTTGAGCACGAATTTCCCTGGTTACTGATTTCGAAAACACATATTTTTTGGGATACCATGATGGTCGCAGAGGAAAAGATGACGACCGCTGTAAAGTCGGTAACAATCACCACTATACCTGTGGCTACGACGTTTCTAACTTCAATTATGTTGTAGCACGTACAACACACATAATTTTTGCTTATCCTTTCTTGCTGTAATCGCTCATTCCATTTTACTCACCCCGAATTGCAATTTTCCCCTAGATCAGTCATTTTTTCCTTGAAGGGTTTTACCCGGCCTTTTCCTCCGTATTTTCTAAAAGCACGTTAAAGACACATAATTGTGCCCCGTTCTATGCACCAATCACTCCCTAATTCAGTTTTTCAACCCCTAAATTCAATTTTTCCCTAGAGGGGCAATTTCTTCCCTATCAGTCTCCCCCACCCTTTCCGCCCCTTCCCATATCGTAGCACGTATAAAGCACATATTTTCGACGTAACGATTTCCAAATGCAACCCCTATTTCCCACCCCTACCCATAACTTCGAAAGGGATATAGCACGATTTTTTTTTATTTTAGCACCGGAAAACACATAAAAAGCACATAATTTTGACCCAAAAAAAAACACATATTTTGACCTTGTCCTGCTAACTTTATGGACGTTTTTATTCAATCATACTAGCAAGCTGATGGACAATAAAATATGCTAGCAAGCTGATGGACAAAAAGAAAACTAACAGCGTAATCTGACATAAAACTAGGATTAATTCTTCCGCGCACTCAATCAGTCATCCTAACCTATCATCCGATTTATACGTGTTAATAAATCTGCGCGCAAGTATTTTTACTGAGGTCAGTGCAATTCAGCTCGTTACTTGAATGAGTCAACGCACTAATTTTGACATAGAATGTCATAAATTTGTGGAAATGTAGTGCCATTGTGTTAAGTTCAAGTTTTGAGTGTTTATTTTGATCACAATGAGTGACGATACATCTGTGCCACGAAAACGGGGGAGGCCTCGGATGTATGATAAAGAACTCATGTTCTCTGCCATGAAACGCTTTGAAAAAAGAAGCATCCTGAAAAATAAAGACAATCATCTTATTGTTGCTTCCAAAAATGATCCGATTTGGAAGGAAATTTAGGATGATCTTGGAACGACTAAAACCTGCTTATCGTTGTTCACTTATGTTACAAACAATGAAGACGGTATCAGGAGTTTCTTGGATCCCACTTATGTGAGCCATCCTGATAGAATTCCTGATTTTTATGAAGAGGATAAATTCTGTGGTAGTAATTCATTGAACTTTGGAGAGAACTTGGCATCCACCAAACATTGGGACTTCGAAGTCACCATTCATGAACCAGCTGCTGAATACCTAGTACTGATCGAGGAGTGCACATCAAGACCAAAAACGAGGACAACAGGAGTGGAGTCTACTCGTTACAGAATGAGAGCCATTCCACGTTTTAAATTGTTCTCTCTCATATATCGTGCAACTATTTCCTAGCCTTAACTATACTGAGAGAAAAAAATACTTTTGACAAGAAAATATTCTCTTGTCAATTTCGAAAGTCGTTAAACCTGCTGATGAATACTTTGGTTCTTATACTGAGAGAGAAAAGTTTTTGGCAGGATAAGATTCTCTTGTCCCGACAGAATATTTGTGCGTCAGGATAAATCTTTTCTTGAACTCATCTAGGTTACATCACATCTAGAATTCAATAGATTATGATAATTCTGGTTCTCTTGATTTGATCACTCATGATATCCAACTAAGGAATCTTTGTTTCGATAGCATAAATGCACATGTTCTTTATCAAGTGAAATGCATAGAACATTGGTTTTAAATGTTGCTCTCTCTGTTCCAGATATTATATAATCAACATCCTAACGAGAGAAAAAATCTCAATATAAACCCAACTACATGATTTCATGACAATAACATTATTTCTGATCGAGAAAACTCTTGGAGATTGTTCGAAGACAGGAGAACTTTATCCAGTTTAATCGTTGTTTTTTCTCAGTACATGAATGAAACAATTTATTAAGAGATTGCACAGTTTTTAGAGTTAACAATAGACTATATTCTTCTGTCAAATCGCATTTTTCTGTCAAATAGAAATTTTTCCTCTTAGTGTAATTTTCAGTGTCTGCAGTCTATCACCAAGCAATACATTTTGTGGCTCGTGGGAGGCTTGTAACGCGAGTAGAGAGATATTCAATTCATAAAAGATACTTTCTTGCACGGCGCCATCAATATTTTATGCACTAAATTATCAGCTGGATTTCCGCGACAAAACAATTAATAAGTCGATTTTTCAATCAAACTGACAACTGAATGAGGGGGGAGGAGATAATTCCGAACGAGTTTCACGCAAGTGTTAATAATACATGAACAATGATCCGGAAGATCAGAAGGAGTACGAATTCGTTATTCCATATTGGATGAGAATCGAAAGTTTAAGAAATGGGAAATGGTAATTATTAATGACTTCAAAAGACAAGCAAATCATTTATATTCAATATTAGAGAGGAACAAAAATTTGATCTTGAAGTTTCAAAAAGGAAAAACTCCCTGAATGTTTTGTCGAACCTGATCATTCTCAACGAGTTTCAGATGCAAACAAATTGGTTATAATGAATTTTAAAACAAACTGGAAAATTACTCGTGAGTTAGAAAATCGAATCGAGGAGATTGTTGTCCTCACAGTTACACCCATTTTACCTAATCTCCAGTATAATATTTGTCTCCCACTTCTGAAACTCGAGGTTCCAATTATCTCACTCCGATGACAAACAGGAACAGATAATTCCTGATGAGTTATAAAAATTGTTAACTTGGTTCTATATTCAAGCAATTTTTTTTTGTTGAACCAATAGAGTATTTTCTCAGTCTAACCAATGAATATCTACTTTTACAGATTTTTGAATAGTTTCTGATATTTAACTAGCCCTGAACATTAGTTCAAAACTTGTGCAATTGTTGCAGACACTCCCTGACTTCAAACTAAATTTCTTTAATCTGAAATGTTTATACATATTTCATAACGACACACTTGTTTATATATCCGCAGATATATGGCAAGACTGGTTCATGAACTTGTGGTGGTTTCACATGAAAATGTCTCATGGCTACAGCTTGAAATGTCCACGAGTTAATTACGACAATTCAGCTTATTTCACTGGACGATGTGGTTGTGATGCTGAAATCGATTGCACTATCACCGTGAATAACAATGTCATGACTATGCATTGCAAGGGAACGGAGGGATGTCCTGGCAAAATGTGTTCTCTTCGCCCTGTGAGAGGATTAAAGTGACGAGAATGGGGAGAGAAATTGATGGACATCCCAGCAAAGAAATTTCAGGCAGATCTCACTGGACAACTCATGACTAAAGGAGATGTTTGGGCTCCGACTCTCCCACAGTCACAAGTTTTAAGGCAAATTAGACACGAAGCTGTGATCCGTCAATATCTAGATCCTGATCCCATCAATGCCCTTGAAAAACTACAGGTACAACGAGAGCTTGGGGAAATTTCACTCATTTCAAGTAATCCATTCATGGTCTGTTACTCGACTAAAGCCCAGCAACAGAAATACCAGCAGTTGGTCAACACCCAATACTTGTCGCTGAATATCGACAGCACTGGATCGATTCATCATCCGATCATCCGAGCCGACAAATCCTCATCAGGACCCATGTTTCTATATCAGGCAGTAGTTCGTACCCACGATTTTCAAATTTCCTTGGCTCAAATGATAAGTGAGTGCCACAGTGCCAGGGGCATTCTCATGTGGTTCGAAAATTTCATGTCATCATCGAGACTACCAGCTCCTCATGAAGTGGTAATGGATGGAGCTAAGGCTTTCCAGAATGCTGCGATACGGGCTTTTTCGAATTTTCCAACACGAGTCGAATATTCTAACGCTTTTCGTTTGAGTTCATCAAGCTCACTTCCATCTTGTTGGATTCGTTCGGATTCAGCACATTTTCTCAAGCTTTATGTGGACCATTTGAAAAAAGAAGTTCGTTGGGATGTTGCCCGGTATTATAAAACTGGCATTGGGAAATTGATCATTTGTTGTGATGAAAATGAAGCCGAGATCATCATCCGTTCTCTACTGACCAGCGCACTAAGCAAAAAGATGGGGCCCAATGCCGATGGAGTACATTCGGCTGCTGATGAACAATTGAGAAAAATAAAGCAGATTCTGACGACGGATGAGTTCGATGCTGATTCAATTTATGACGAATGCAGCGATCAAAACAAGGAAAATGAAGGAGACAATGAAGAGACTGCCTTAAAGGCCGGTGATATTGGTTCAGAGAATCAGGAAAATTGTGTGACATCGCTGTGGGCTGAATATGCGGAGGAAACCAGAGAATCAGTGATGGAAAGCATTCGCTTGGCGCCAGGGACTGAACGAAGTCTGTACTACGCACCGAAATTAGCCAAGAAATTGATCGAAGATCTGAAGTCTTTGCCGATGTGGAGTTGTAATTACTCCAGATTTTTCAAGAATGCTAGAATTCCAGCTTCGAGCTCCTGCGTCGGAAATGAATTTTGCCAGATAAAAGCTCATTTCAAAAAGCAAAAGTCAGCAAAATTCCGTGTGGACGTATTTTGTCAACTCCATATGGAGTACTACGATGAGTGTCTATTCATGATTAATTCTGGAAGATTGACGGAGAGACCAGGAGGAGGAAGTGCTTCAGCACTTCTTTCACGAGTAGTTCAGAGACGAATAATGGAAGGGAATAGTATTGATACTAAGAAAAGAGCAACGATATCTGATCCTGAAACTCACGGTGCAGATGCTCATGGTCGCGTGGTTGAGGAAAGAACAAGTATTTCTGATTCAGAAGTTCAAGATGTGGATGAGAACGAATTCGTGGCGGAGGGAGGAGCAGAGATTTCCAATCCGGAAAATCAACATGATGAAGAATACACGCCTGATGATCGAGAATTCAGTAAAGAACAAACTCAGCAGTCAACTCAACAGTGTCCGATATGTGCCAATAAAGATTCACCGTCGGGAGCTCATAAATGCGTTTGTATTTAGTACAGCTTTGATTCTAGTACCTCGTGAAATCAGAATTATGCTTGATAATCTCTTTAAACTCTATTTAATGGTATATTCTTCCATTGCAAACTATAAAGTTGGAAACAAAATGCTTCTGCTGTCGAGCATAATAGATTGATTTTGTTCAAAAAATACTTGAAACCTTGACTTAAGGCCCGGGTGGACTACCTATAGAACGTCATCTTTTGTTTAAATTTTATCTTTCTAGCCTAAAATACATAAAAATTTGGGATAAGTTTTGAGGTCACGAAAATCACTGGATTTGGCATGAAAAAATAATGAAAAAAAAGAGGACAAAATTTTGAAGGGCGCTAAAGAGCAATATTTATGAAAAGGGATTTTCCAGGTTTACAAAAAAATAATGAAAAATCTGCAACATTTGATTGCCTGTAGCTGCATTCAATTCAGTGGAGGGTTTGGTTTGTGTGGTGAATACTTGACATACATGCTACATATTTTTCATTATTTTTTTGTAAACCTGGAAAATCCCTTTTCATAAATATTGCTCTTTAGCGCCCTTCAAAATTTTTTCCTCTTTTTTTTCATTATTTTTTTATGCCAACTCCAGTGATTTTCGTGACCTCAAAACTTAGCTCAAATTTTTATGTATTTTAGGTTAAAAAGATAAAATTTAAATCAAAGATGACGCTCGATAGATAGTCCACCCGGCCCTTAAATGGATATTGTTACGTTAGATGTAACAATATACATAATAATAGATTAATGTAGATAATAGTAATGTATTAAATTTGAACTGGTACCATGATTTGCGCAATGACTAAATTTTTCTATTTATTACATTATGGAATATTCATCATTTCAGAGTTGTGGGAGAGCCGTGCACTTGCATCATTTATGCTCTGTTTCTGTTGGAGATGAGGAAGGTTACGGTGAGAAACGCAAATGTTGTGAATGTGTGGCTAAGGACGCGGAATTGACTGATTCTATCCACCCAGCATCTCAAAAAGTGAACCGACCTTTACATCACCATCGTGGGTATTATTTCCAAGATGTCTACCCTCCTAACCATTTTGATTTATCCAGATTTGTAGGTAAACTACGACTATTACGTAGTGGTGATGATATGGCTCTACAAGCTGTCACGAAAAAAGGCATTAAATATACGTTTAAAGCAACGAGTGCCTTTGATGCCCTTTTCTATGGGATATTGGCAATGTCTTTCGATTCAATTGCCTTCCAAAAGGAAACTGTAACAAAATTGAAAAAAACAAATGATTTTTTCAATTTAATCGATCAAGTGAGGGTAAATAACAGAATAAATAGTGGATGTTACGGAAAGAGAGGCAATATTCTTCTTGATCATTTTGGTGAACGGAAAAAAGGAAACGAAGAATGTAATTGTTTCATTGTTGATTGCGAGTCACCAATAACAAATCTATGTGAAAAGATTTTCATTGACATACCCACATTTGTGAGCATTAATACGTGCGAGAAGAAATGTCCACCAGAAGAGGATTATTTTATTTATGCTGACATGCAAATGGAGAAGCTCATCACTTCGAATGATGCCAGATCCATCGAATCAATTTTGTCTGAAATGTATGGAAGAAATTGTCTAGCATGTAAAAAAGAGGGAGTTGCATCGTCGATGAAGTCGAATGGAAAACTCCTCTCAAATTACATTCTCCTACAACCCCAGCTACAGCAAGGTGAGGAGAAGATACGACTTGATCACATTCGGGATGAATTTCACTCGACAACTTTGTCAAAAAAGCTACAGCTTCGAGGTCTCATTCACTAGGAGCCACCGAGACTGAGATATAGTGATGAGCCAAGATCAAACACATTATGTCCAGGAGAATTCAGAGGAATTTACTCTACTTATTGCTGGAGAAACAAAAAAATGGTATCATTTAGATAAGAAAGCTATTACTTGTAAAAAGAATTCAAAAGTCTGCCCTAACTTAATTCTGTATTCAACATACAGCAGTCAAAATGATTTCTATCATTGAATTATTTCATAATTCACATTTTCAATGTAGTTTCTCGAGGTTTTTCTGAATTTATTAAATTTTTAAAAGAGAGAAATTGATGTCGTCAATTTCTCCCAAACACACTCACTAACATCAGTTGACAATTAATGACTCATTAACTTGAAAACTCGCGACACTGTTTTTCTTCGTATCGTTCATGAGTGAATTCGTAAGAATGTTCCTAGGAGTCTTTTGTATCGTCTGTAATTTTCCTCAAAAATGTATTACATATTTTCTTCTTTCAATTTCTGAATTATTTGAATAACATACAATATCGACCTTTAAGCATCTATTATTTCATTAACAATTGAATTTAAGATCAATAACCCTTTATTAATGTGAATTTCTTTTTCCTAGTTGATGTGTTCATTTCTTTTCCGAGCAAGGATTAACAAGGGAATTAAACGACTAATAAATCGATTAATTTTAGAAATCATTCTTGTGGAATTTAACATCATTATCTTCAATAATGTAATTAAAACGATTGAACTTTAAAAAAATTGCCTCATATAATTTTTTCCATTTTCCTCCCTAAAATCTCTGGAACAAACTGCGTGTCCTTTTTATAATTTTGTTTCAGATAGTGTCATCAATTTTTGAGACTTTTCAGGAAGTATTTGACATTTTTAGATACATCTATTTTATTATATGTATTAATTGAGAATCCCTTTTAAAAAAAAGCATGTAACGTTTTTTGTCAGCTTTTTTTGGCGCTATGCATATCAAAATATATCTATATAATATGATATATATATATAATATATACATATATAAATAATATATATAATATATAATATATATAATAATATATATATA
>NW_011887889.1:81112-106559 GCF_000806365.1 Fopius arisanus | reverse complement strand
AAATTTTAAATTATTTTTTTTATATAAATTTTTAGACTTTTTTCTATCTTCTTTTTGAAATTCTATATATGTATATATTACATTGGAAATATATAAATATATATATATTCCAATGATAACACCCCATACGTGGACGATTTGGCGCGTATAGCGCGCCATATACGCTAGTATCATAAAAATTTCGGTTAACAACTATTAGTTTTATTGAGTTTAGTAACTATTTTTTCATGTTCATACGGCTTAGATTATGGGACAAACAGGAATATATATGGAGCAATATCTATCAGAAGTCAATTTTTGCTGTTCATTAGTTAATTTGATACAATGTCAATATTGAATTGTTGACATTTGAAATTGGATTCAGATATATGTAAGAATGTCGATCCTTCCCACTGATGGTTTCTTCTTTATCGATCCAAGATAGGAAACATTTCGGCATACGAGTTTCCAGCAGGTAATGTCGACATGTGAAACTGCCGGCGTATTCTCATTGATAATCATTTTATTTCGCGGCTACGTTCTTCTGGACGACTCCACTATAAACACATTTTTACCCAGCTTTATTTCGAGAATCATGCAACGAGTATTCAATGAAATGCATTGAGACATACGTCGGGAAACATGGAATCAAATTTAGTCGAGCAAAAAAAATTTCGCAGTGGAGAATTAGATCACAAAAAAATACGGCAGGTGTGTCTCGATTGGAAAGACAGGATAATCGGGGCGGCTATCCTTAGTCATACGGATCCCCTCTGGGACACAATTACAGATCAAATTGGTAATCGAAACTGGATCGACAACAAAAAAAATAAAAGAGGGAAAGATGCGTATTCGTATGTATGTAATAACGTAAAAAACATACGTTCACTCCTTGACCCAAATTACCCAACCAAGAAACGCAAACTCGACGATGATATGTTTAATTCCTTACTTGAAAACTCCACCCTCGATTGTCCTTATGATTATGGAGCAGAACTCGTGTTTCGTGTTGCTGTGAATATTTTTAATGATTTGATTGAAGAGACCCCCATGAAACGAAAGAGTTGCAACAGGAAATTGAGAATCTACAGTCAATATTCAATCAACCTTGGTAAGTTTGGCATTTTACTAGTGGACCTTGAGTGAATAAGTAGAACTCAACACCCATTTAACATGTCCATCAGTTTGTGAATCGCATTTGAAAATCTAAGTACAATAGGAAATTTTTCAGATTTGTCTGTGTAGGAAATACTACTCGAAAAGAAGTTTCTACTGTAATTTACCAATTTTTATCACATTCAAATATCGTCTATTATAACTGGAATAGTATTAAATTTGATTGACGATTCTTTTTTAATTCTAAATTAATAATCCAAAGGAATTAATGAGTTACCTAAACAGTCTATCTAAGAACTTACTCTTTCGCTTCTTTGACGTTGAGTTCGTTTTACAGAGGGGCTTTCAAAATTCATTCACACAAAACTTGCTGAAGACACTCGACGATTATGCGCATATAATCTCGTGGTAAAGGAATTCAGTTACAAAAACTTGGAAGGGCGTGTGAAAGAAACATGTCAATGTGGTTCGGTCATCAATTGTTATTCCGCCAAAGATGGGAATATTGTGGTACTAAGATGTGAGATAGAAGACAAGAGTGGAGATAATACATGTGGGAAGCGAAAAGTTCAGAAACCGTCAAAATCTGATGAAAATCCACCTGTAAAGAGAAGAACATCAAAAAATCCATCATCACACGGTACTGCAAAAGATAATGAAGATCAACAAATAGTAGTTGAGAGTCACGTGCACGAAAATCCAGTGAGAGCTGTGGAAATCCTCAAGGCGACAACAATGATGAATGAAATTTTATACATTAGAAGGAGTTCTATGGAAATGGCCTATTGCACTCCTCACCAGAGGACAGTTTATAAGACTCTAATAAAAAACTCCCAGGCTATCTTTACGATTCTGATCGACGACACTACGATTGCACCTATCATCCGAGCCACTGGCCATATCATTGAAATGACTCATTACCAAGTAATCATTGTGACACCAAATAGAGAAGCTCCAGTTCTTCAATTATTGACAGAAACTAGAGAGAGCTACCTTTTCTCCAATTGGCTCGTCGAGTTTATAGAGGGCCTCAAATTGGTACCACCGAAGACTATCGTCATTCCAGGAATGACAGGACTAGCCAATGGCTGCATTCGTGCATTGACCAATTTTCCCTCATTGAACGAGTATTTGAGGAGTGTCGCGACGATTGATCAAGCACGAATATCCTGTCGCCTCCGCATTGACCCTAAATCAAGTCTGAAGAAATACGCGATTTTCTTGCGGAATGAAGAGCACGAAGTGAGTTTATTTTATTTAGAAGGTATTGGGAAACTGATGAAGAGTAGAAATTTATCGGAAGCGGAAACAATCATCAGAGCTTTATTTACCACTGCTCTCAGCTTAAACAAAGGCCTTGGAGCCGATGACTCATTATGCAGCAGCGACGTGGCAAAATCACTCCTCAGCAATTACTCCTGCGATTTTCAAACAGACTTTGGCCTTCGAGCAAATGATTTTTTCGAAATTTCATGAACGGATCATAGAATGATTGAAAAGCTGAGTATAAATATCGAAGGTGAGAATTTTTTTTACAGAACTCGGCACTCAACTGGAGAAAGAGGCGAAGGCTGATATAGCTGAATGTCCCGGGAGCGCAGCCAGTAGATTATTCATGCCATGCTCAAGTATCTACCCATATTTTCCACAATCTTCGATGATGTTCGAGAAATGAAAAGAAGTCACGTGGTGATTGCCAATGCACACAGGGAGCTGAAAAAGTTCAGGAATATTCTGGAAAAAGGAAATTCAACTCCACAAAAATTTTCTCGATGGAGATTTTGATGGAATTGACGACAATGAATGGAGGTCGGACATTGACACAGAAGTTGTTCAGGAATCACCGAAAGACAATCCCAGTGTGGATTCTCCATCGAAGAAGACGTGCCCTCATTCAGCTGATTCAACTGAAGGATACGGCTGTGCTTGGTGCAAGGAAAAACTTTCTTCATTAAAAACAGCATGTGTGGTAAGGTTTATTTTTGACTAATATTCTTATTCCATGTTATTTGTCATCGATAAATAATAAGTTTTCTATTTTGTTTTTAGATCTGCGAGTCACCTGTACACCCCGTCTCACCCTGCTCTATCCCAATTCCTGCTCCAGAAAACAAATATGGAGTTGATCGTGTCTGTCACTCGTGTAGTATGAAGCCCAGTATTCATAAAATTATTGAGTTCAATAACTTCGAGAATTGGAGGAATGAAGTAACAATTCACGGAGGAAAGAGGAGCAAGAAAAAGAATTGTCGCAGGGGTCTTCCTATCTTATTAAAGAGTAACGTTTTAAAGCTCCACAAGTTTACTCTTGATGGTAAAATTGTATATCTCACCCTCGCGCGTGTTTTTGACTCGATGACGCAGCTCTTTCTAGCAGCAGCTCATTATTCGAAATCGTTTCTGCAGAAAGTCATCAAACAGAATTCTAAACGAAATTTATTCCTGAAATTCATTGAAAATATCTCAACTTATGGTGTAACTGACTTGACATTTTATGAGAGGTTCAAACTGTTAGAAGGTCTGTTCGGAAACAGACGAGCACCACATTCAGTGACGGAAGTGAGTTATATGCAGTGTGCTTCTAGTGTGCCTGAGACCTGTGAGAGCTTACTTTATAATGTCCCTAGCTTGGAACTCATTTTCACGTGCAGCAATGGATGTCAATTAGTAGATGACAGCTCGGTCGTCATCCATTTTCTTCTATCGCAGATTCTGGAAGCTGAAGTGAATTGGGCAAAATTTGAACAAGTAATTTGTCCAAATAATGCCTCAGATTGTAAAAAAACAAAGAATTGTTTTACAACATATGCATATAAAGTGCCATACCACTGCATAATGTTGGCAACGTATGTATCTTCTCAGGATACGGTGAAGTTAAAAAGCATTTCTACAACGCTTGAATTACCAAAGCTGGGAGTCAGCCTCCAATTAAGAGGTTTGTTGGATTTCGACCTCCCTCAAAATGAAGATTTAGTTGATAATGAGAACGAGAAATTGGGACATTATTCAGCATATTGTGTCGAAAATCAATCATGAACACATTATGACACAAAAGTGGTTAATCCTTCGAATGCGGCCAGAGTTCTTCCTCATCTAATATTATACACCATATGAAAACCAAAAAAATTAAAATTATGCTCCAATTACGGCCACTTAGTTTTTAAAAAAATAACAAAATATTCCTTGGCTTCAAATGAATATTCCACGTTAGATACGTCGATTGCTGATCCTCAACCTTTTATAATTTCTTTTTCTACAATTGCGGCGCTTGGAAAACTCGAAATTTAAATAAGAGTACTAGTTATGTTGATATGAAGAACAAAATCAAATTAACGATAATACTTTCATAAAATTTTATGTTTTTATTTCATTTCTAATTGATAAAAGAGTTCTACAGAAAGAATCTCGCCAAGTTTATATGAGCCTTTAATATTAATGAAGTTAAATATTCATGTGTTATGTTCTTCATGAAAAATATATGAGTTATCATGTTGTGATCCGTTACCACTGACAAAAGAATAAATATTTAATAAATAAACAAAAATACTGAAAAATATTTGAAAAAATCGATCCAATAATTAATTTTTAGCAATAATCTGAATGAAATAAATTGAAGAAAAATTTGAATGAGCCGCATTTCTTGGAGGTAAAATTGAAATGAATGTCAAAAGATACCAACTAAAATGAAATTTACATCAAAAAAATTCATTCAATCAATTTGAACGTGACTACTCGCCAACTATCCGATACAGAAAAAAGGTATTCCCCTTCATGCCAGCTGGCGTACCATTCTTTCTGGGTAGACTGCACGAAAGACCCTAGCATGCGCGCAATCCCAGAGTGGCAAGTTTATTACAAACTAGTGGAATCGTATTCGAGAATATAAGTTTTTGATGAAATACACATAATAACGGCAATTTCTTAGAATCGGCTACTTTTAACTCTGATATTACTGAGGATTAGAAAAATCAGAAATTAATACATATAAATGACAGTACTCAAGAGCGACAATAGTCACATTGATATAACTTTCTCACCTTCCGGGAATAGCATTACACCCGGATAGAACACTCTGGAGATCGCAACTCTTTTAATTTGATGCAACCGGTCATTTTCTCTGAGGACGATTATGTATATAACTAATGTACGATTGATAATGAAATTCTACTCTGGGATAGATTTTAAGAATGGAATCGAACATTTTAACAAAAGTTTCATCGTACGATTTACGATCTTGAAGTCGAACATTCAATAAATTTTTGCATTCGATTTTCTGCAAATCTCCAAGACTAATTAAGAATTTTCTGCTCTTTTTCCACCTTGATGCGAAAAATTCTGCTCCTCCCCAAAGTTGATCAAAAATTTTCTGCTCTCTCTTCACCTTGATTCGAAAAAATCTACTCCCCCCCAAAATTAATTAGAAATTTTCTGCTCATCTCCAAGTCTAATTAAAAATTTTCTGCTCTCTCTTCAGCGTGATTCGTAAAAATCTACTCCCCCCCCCAAAATTGATTAGAAATTTTCTGCCCATCTCCAAGACTCATTAATAATTTTCTGCTCTCTTTCCCCCTAGATTCAAAAAATTCTGCTCCTCCCAAAGTCTAATTAAAAATTTTCTGCTCTCTCTTCACCGTGATTCGTAAAAAACTACTCCTCCCCAAAATTGATTAGAAATTTTCTGCTCATCTCCAACTCTAATTAAAAAAATTCTGCTCTCTTTCCCCCTAGATTCAAAAAATTCTGCTCCTCCCCAAAGTCTAATTAAAAATTTTCTGCTCTCTCTTCACCGTGATTCGTAAAAAACTACTCCTCCTCAAAATTGATTAGAAATTTTCTGCTCATCTCCAACTCTAATTAAAAAAAATCTGCTCTCTCTCCACCTTGATTCGAAAAATTCTGCTCCTCCCCAAAGTTGATCAAAAATTGTCTGCTCATCTCCAAGTCTAATTTAAAATTTTCTGCTCTCTCTTCACCATGATTCGTAAAAATCTACTCCCTCCCAACATTGATTAAAAATTTTCTGCTCATCTCCAAGTCTAATTAAAAATTTTCTGCTCTTTCTTCACCGTGATTCGTAAAAATCTACTCCCCCCCAAAATTGATTAGAAATTTTCTGCTCATCTCCAAGTCTAATTAAAAAATATCTGCTTTCTCTCCACCATGTTTCGAAAAATTCTATTCACCCCCAAAATTGATTAGAAATATTCTGCTCATTTCCAAGACTAATTAAGAATATTCTGCTCCCCCCCCCCTCCCTCACACTTCATTGCAAATTTTCTGGTTATCTCCTAAACCAAATAAGAATTTCCTGCTTTTTTTTTACAACTGATTAATTTCATTGATGTCATTCAGTGATTTTCTTCATGAACAATGAAATAGATTTTCATTTTGCGCAGAAAAGTAATACTTTATGAGCAGATAATTCTCCCATGCTCTATTCCCCTTTCTAGTTAAATTATCGCCCTTTCCCCTATACCTAATTCGCTAAATATCGTTTTTTTTTTAAAAAATCTTCATATGTCTTTTTTTTGCGCAGAAATGGAGCGGATAAATCAAATATTAATTTTCTATACTCACAAACCCCATTTCAGAAAGTTGGTCGCCCAGCTTGATGGCTATTTTCGTAAAATTCAATTTTTTGGCAAAAAAAAAGCAGATTTTTATTGATTTGTGCAGAATTGAAGCAGATAAAAAGCAGATTATTTGAGCATTATCACCATCCAAATCGGACAACCTTGGCTGCCTAATTTTCGGGGGCTGTTTCTTCTAGATTAGGGAAATAATCCGCTGTGCGGTATCACATGCACGGTAAACACTCGAGCCTAGTCTCGACTCCCTAATTATGCACTTTCCATACGTGATCATAAATTTCAATAAACATCGTGCTCTCAAACCGGAAAATTGTTGATAACAAATTCTAAACGTGGGTCCAAATTTTGGAACTCCCATGACAAATATTTGATATCAAAATAAAGGAACGATTTTGTTTCCCACGGGGAGAAAACGACATAAACATTAATGAACATGTGGTACAAACATATGAAAATATTTAGTACAACAGAGTAGTTCTTTTATGAATAATGTGCTATTTCGGATATCAATTATACTATCATAATCAGTTAAGAAATATTGGTAACGTGGAAAAAGCCACGAACTAATTAAGGTTAAGCAACATTTCTCACATTATTCAGTTACTATTGAATTACTATTCAATTACTAATAGTTTTCGATGAATTATAATTTGTAACATTTCACTGAATTGTTTCTAAAAATTAAATAACAAAAATGTTAACTTTAAGTTGGAATGAGGGACCAAAGGGAATTGTGGAGGGAAAATGTGAGCATTCCTAAAACAATTTTCATTGGTTGTTGGAGAATAGAAAAGACCGCCTACACCCCAAAAACATCTTCATGTAGAGAGATGGAGTTTGATCTCGAAACAAGGAGATTTCAAACCACTAGAGTGGGAAATTTCGGCTAGAGTCTTCTGTAATTGGTCCCCGAAATTTCCCCATGTATTCTGAGGGCACACCCGCCTAGATGAAACTATAAAACCTTGTCCGCGATAACAGCAAGTTAGTTACAGTTCCAGTCATCACTACAGAAGTATTAGTAACTCATACCTGAGAGTTAACATACTCCAGTTTCTTTTGGACACGGTTCCAATTTTATTTATCGACCTATTAAGGCGATAATTCAGGTCCTTCACGGCCTTTTCAAATTTCAAATAGTCTTGTAGTCTTGTATGACTATTATTTCCATTTTTAGTCGTTCGTAATTTAAATCATTTTATTGAATTGAGTCTAGTGACCTTTGTAATAAATTTTATTCTTTTATTTAAAACTCAATAGGCCAGTAAAATAAGACTCGCATTTATACTTAATACCACCCAAAAAAAGTCCTGGCAGGCTGAAATTGCATTAAAATGTAGAGAAAATTCGCCTGATCATGATATCAAAAATGTGTATCTACACGTTGAGCAGACTCATGCTTAATTAATTAAAAACTAATGAAAAAATGAGGGCGAACGCCACAAAACTACACTGGATTGATTGGTCTAATCCAGAGGTGGGCAACTTCAGCTTTCGGAGCTACTCCAGCTCCCGACTTTCATTAGGCGAAATTGTCCCAAACCATAAAGTTTATAACTGCACCCCCTTCGGGCGCATGATGCCCTGCGTTACAAGGTAAGAGTAGTGGGGATATCCGAGAGAAACTTTGTGGTAGGAAAAGTAAAATAGGAAAATGTTCAATTTCTCTAATAAAAATAGTTTTTTCAATTGTTGCATTTTTTTGTCTTTCTTTTGGTGCATTATTGGTTTTTCAACGACTTGACAAAAAAAAATCGTACCTTTCACAGATTTCTTAAAGAGGAAATATTGTTTGGAAAACAATTATTAGATATTATCATGTTATTAACAGACGTGACATGACATAGGTTTTCAAATTTTTCATTTCTATATTTCCTTATCTCGATGCCAAATTAAAATGCACAAACTTCTCACAATCACAAACATTATCAACGTCCTGTAATCTTCGAAGACATTTTTATTTAATACATAATTTATTGAGGTGACCAATACAGATCAGTTCAGACTTCTTGTCAAATCGCCCTTCTTCTGCATTATTGATTATTTTGTTATGGGCAGATATTCTCTGTTTTTTTTTATTGATGTTTAAAACATGCAAGTTCTGCAGGACCATTAGTTGAAAATTTATATTAGTGAATTTCTGCTCTTTTTCTCTCAAATAATTTATTATGAATAATTTTTAATGTTGATAATTGCGGTACGATTATTAATTGTTTTGTTTTGTAACTTGATTGTTCGAATTAATCTGATTTTATTAGACTTTCGCGGCTTTTAGAATCTTGTCAGTGTGATGAATTCTGATAATTTACTCGCCACCGAATTTTTTATATTAATTCTATCGCTTGAAGGTTGCGTGACCTTGAAATTATTTTTTTTTGAGTTTGTCTCTGTACTGTTTTCATTTTAGAGTTGGGAGGTCACGTAGACTAATCAATTTTGCGTTACTGTTTCGAGTCACTAGATTCATCTGGACCTTTTAGACTTTCTGATTAAATTTTGACTTCCTTGACCTGTAACAATTCAGTCTCGTGACTCAAATAAAAGTTGTTAACGATAATTTATTTTATTAATTCTAACTTCATTTCGACTAATTTATTCATTTATTTACTTATTCTTCTTTTATTAAAAATTCAGACTTCATAAAATTGTTATATAGAAATAATTAGCCGATAGTGACTTTTACAAGTGAAATATTTGATTTTTGTCAGTAGCGTCCAGTAATCGATTTAAGGGGATTTTATTATTTATTTTTTGTATTGTTTCGATTCTGTGGTTTGACTGAAATTGTTCTCCCCTACAATTTTATGGATTTATTTTGTTGGGTTTTTGATATACCAGTCACATCCCTTTTCAGCTTCTAATGCCAATTAAGTCTTTACGTATCGAGCTGCTGGAGCTATAGAGGCTGAAAGTGGAGAAGGATTTATTACCAATATGTGTTGTCGTTAGGGCCGACAGCCACTACGTCCTCGTCGTGGCCCTGGGTAGCGCAAAGAGCCGTATATAAAATTCAACGTAGGGAGGAAATTATTTGTTTCGCCTACCTACGGTTCAGATTTGGATTCAGAAACTGAAAAACCATCAATTCAGGAGAAAATCAGTATCGAGCTTCGAGGGGGGGAGTAATAGGCATTTACCGAAATGCGTTTCGATGACCACTATCTCGATCAATTCCAAGTCACATACCTCATCATAGGAAATTTGCGAGAACGATCAAGCAATAAGAGAAATCATATGAAGATATCAAGATTTGTCGTTCGGAAGCATACCATACATTCATTGATGGCGATGACAGATTACAAGAAATCGCTCAAGGATTTACTTGCTCAATTTACCTGCTTACTCCCAGCCTTCTTGTTGAACATGTTCTGCCTATTCAATGCTTTTTCTCCGCAATTTGTTCTATTCTTTTTCAGCTTTCCATCGGGATGAATAGATTTAAGACAAACACCAGATGATGTGAAGACAATTACTAGATGACCTTCTTTTTTAATTCGGGTCAATACATTTTGTCTTTTGGACTTTCCAGCTGGGGGTTCAAAGAGAATAATGAGTCATAAACTCAAAGATAACTCAAATATCGAAATATCGATATCGACATCGACAAATATCGACGACAATCTTTTAGAGGAGGATGTAATGTTACGAATTATAATCTGCTCCATTCTTTTTTTAAACCATGTTCTTTCTCTCTCTTTAATGTCTCCTCCGAAAATAGCGCTCCGCTTTTGTTTTCCGTCAAGCATTCTTTCATTTAATCAGTTTCCGTTATTAAATGTAGTTTATCATCTTTCCGATATTGGAATCCTTGCTTTAATGAACATGATTTTAATAATTCTATGCCCACTGCAGTACTTTTGGGAAAACAGCGTCGCGCACATGTTTCGTGAGCAGAGCCATGGTTCGTTCACGTGTCCAAATCCATGTTTCAATAAGCATATGACGCCCGGATTCACACACTTGTGACTTCATTCGAGTCGTTTGTAGAATTTTCAGAGTCCATATGTCAATGAGAATACGGCCCCTGGTCAGGAAAAACCCTTCCAACGGACATTTTCGCCAAACTTCGTATTTTTACGGTGCAGAGCATTCTGCATAATTTCTAATAATAATTAGACAATGTCAAAATTGAACGATTATAAAGCTTCCATTCGGAAGCAAAAATACAACAAGAGGACAAAAAAGATTGCAAAAAATATGAAATTTTGCCAAATTATAGATTCTACTTTGGACTATCTCTGGCCGTAGAATCCGGTCGATTAGTCCAATAGTTCTCGAGAAAAAGCCTATCCTTTTCAAAGCAATTATTGTGAATATTTCCAGAACTAGTTGGTCGATTGGAGTATTTTTTCTTTTAAAATGTTCGTCTCGATGGCCGCTATGTAGATCAATCAAAACCTATATAAGCGTCGGTACAAAGTTTTCGGGATATTTCCGTACTTCTGTTTTCTTCAAAACATCATTGTATGCACTCTAGCCTCCTCAAAAATGGGAGAGAACAACTTGAAATTCCGAAAACATTCTCGTTTTTTGATAGGGACGGGTTCGTATTTCATCTGGACACAATCGGCCCAGAAAGATTCCTCGTATGACCACAATGAGAGATTACAAGTATTCCATCCGAAAGCCAACGATCAATGAAATTGATGGCAGAAAAAAATTAAAAAATCAATAAAGAGCATTTGAAGAAACAATCACATGTCTTCTACCGTTGCGAACGGCAAACTGCTTGTCTGAAACTCTCTCTCTCTCCCTTTCAAAGATTTAAATCCCTCTGATTAATTGTTCTATTTCAAGGTTCGTTTGTCACTATTTCATCTCATTTTGAAAGGTTAGAGTTTCGCAACTTTTAGAATTTTGTTAGTGGCGTAAATCTACGCGATTTCTTCACCATCGAATTTCATATTAATGCTATCGCTTGAAAATCTCCTGACCTCGAGGATTATTTGTCTTGAATTGGTATCCATTTTGTTTTCATTTTTAGAGATCGAGTTTGGACTCAATTGTTTATGCGTCATTTCATAAGAACAGAATCCTATGTATTTATCTCACCAATTTTTATGGCACAGTGCAGTATTCATCTCTTTTCCATAAAGTTAACATGACCAATAAGGATCATTGAACAAACCATGAAGAAATCCTTAATTTGAGCCATCTCATGGTTCCGACAGAGCTTGAATAAGATCCCGTTTATTTCAACTGAACGGTTATTTTGATAAACATAGCAAACTCGATAAAAATGAAACAGAGATTCATAGGATGAAGCGTTGCTTCGCACGAATCCGTATAGATATAACTAATAACAAATTTATCAAAAAATGGTCAGAACTTATTAAGTGTAAGGACATCTGGGAAATTTCCTTTTGGACGGCAAGATCATCCAAAGAATTGTTAAAACATCGTGAGTACGCAAAGACCCATTAGAGCCCAGAATTGAGATTTAGAGTCATTGAAAATTTAGGATTTAATTGCATTTCTGATACCCAAAATTAGCGAGAATGCTGATTGTGTTTACGTAAAAATTATTGAGAGTTTGTAATGCGTATTTCGCTTTAATTTTTTTGAGCGTTTAATTGCGTTTGAACGCCAAAAATATTGACTTTAAGATTCTTGAGGTTTAGAGAGGAATCGTTGCGGATTATCGCCAAATACTGGGTTAAAATTTCGAAAAAGAAAAAGTAATTAGGCAGAATCCCTTATTAATATGAATGGTTAGATTTAGGATAAAATTCTTAGGTAAATGTGTGGGATAGGTGTAAGAATAATTGCAATATTATGGCTCAAATTATAGGATTTACGGGGCAGAACAGGTTAGGGTTAGGGTTTCGGTGACAAGTCAGGAGGGAATCAGTGCAACCATGAGGAACTCCTATATAGTCGGGTTGCTTGGGGTTCATGGAAATTAAAGTTTAACGAATTAGTAAGCGTTAATTATGGGGCGGAAACTTAGGATTTATGTAATTTTATTCGCTCTAATCCCGGGATCCCGTGAGAAAACCACGAAAACCACCACCAATACGGGCCCATAATTAAAAAAAGTGTTTGATGAGAAAAAACCGTTCATCATCTCGAAAGTAATTCAATTGTAGTTCCGCCTTATTTTACATTTCGCGCTAGGGAATTTTAAATTAGTAGGGTTTTAAGTGCGAAATGGGGCGCTAACCGCGTTCCCGCCCGCCATGTTGTGAAAACGTTAGTTCGTTGTTGACATCGACAGAGATACGGATGCGTGCAGCAAGTTATCGTTTTTTGGTGTTAATTAGGAGTTTTGAAGGATTCTTTGGGGGCCGAGGAGTTAGCGTGAGGTGTGAGGAACATTTAGAGATCAGGAAGAAGACAAATAGTTGGATATTTGCTGAGATACAGTCTGGAGACAAGGAGAACGATTTGGGGGGTTAGCATTACCATGCTTTCCCATTTATTTTTACGGAAGATATCCGATGGAAAACATCGCGCCTCCTGTTAGAAATTTTCATTGTTCGGCACGATTCAATTGCATATTAGACGCTTCATTCGAGAATTTTCGGTTACGTCATCATTTAGAAATGATTTTGGGAATATTTTAGATGATTAAAATCATCAACTATGAGGAGTCTTGCTTGAGACACCGAGCCGACAACATCTCTTGTTCTCTTGTTGCGTGGAACACCGAAATGAGAGCCTCTCTCATCTCTCAGTCCCTCTTGCGATTAGTTTATTGCCTCCAAATGCTGTTTTTGCCATTTTTAATAATAATTAAATACGCTTACGAACGTTAATAATTCGTCATACGACTCACACCCTAGTGTTTCGAGTATTTCGACATTCTGTGCAGTTTTCGTGTGTTCAGAGAATTCATCTCGAATCTCGTGTGCCGTGCCGGCCCACAGCTCACGTGGCTATGTTTTATGCGCAGTGAGCCTCCACTTGTAGAATATTTCGAGCAGTGCTGTATCTGGGACGCCCTGTGCTCTGCGCCGTAAAATTTATTTCTAGGGCTTGGAAAGTATTACTCCGGGTGTTATTTCCTCGAGCTTTGCTCCATTTATTGAATTATACTTTCAATAAAATTTTCTTTTGAATTGCGGATATTCGTCTAACATTATTTTCGTGCCTTTTGGACAAATTCGAGATTATTAGGATTTTGAGTAATTAAAATTTCTGGGTCTCTCCGTACGTCACGCCTAATTTTGTATTTCTCTCTCTCAACTTTGTATTAATAATCTTCCTATTGAATATAATTTTGGTTTTGCTCGTGAATTTAGAGCTTTTGAGTCACTTATTTTAGAGTTTTGCCCAATAAACTTGTTTCCACCAGAATCCATTCCTCTCTTCATAACCGACCCCCTGAGCAGCGCGGGTAATACCACTGTAAAGGGTTAAGGGTTAAGGGTTAAGCGTGCCGCAAGCGCCTGTAGGGGTGCTCGTGTACGTGCACGTACGCACATGTACGCATATGCGCGCGCCAGATCTCGCAATACGTAAACAAGTGTTAAGGGTTAAGCATTAAGGGTTGAAAGGTTGAAAGGTTGAAAGGTTGAAAGGTTTCGGTTTCTACCACGGGTAATTCCTGGGATTTTCTTTCGAGACTTCATTTTATAGTATTCTTTTGGGTTTTCGTTTCCGTTTTGA
Source organism: Fopius arisanus (assembly GCF_000806365.1). NCBI lineage: Eukaryota > Metazoa > Arthropoda > Insecta > Hymenoptera > Braconidae > Fopius > Fopius arisanus. Next base: position 92,262 of record NW_011887889.1, on the reverse strand, counting down.
AAATTACAGTATTCCGGTTTGTTATTTCCGAAGGAACAAACAAATGACTGGCGCCCAACTTTTGATTTTTATCTTGACGATTTTAGATTCCAGGGGAAAAGGGCGGGTTAACTGGCCAATTTCATCCCCAGTGAAATTGGGCATGTTACATAAGTTATCCTCCATATTTCCACTTGCCATTTCCCGGAATCGAATAGTAATCGATTTCCGATTTTTCTGACTCATTCTCATTATTGTCTCAATTTCAAGAACTATTTACACGCCAATGGAAACATATACGTGGAAGACGAAACATGATGAAATTCCATTTTCTATCAATCTTGAGATAGGAAATAATGGGACTTTGTTTCCGACGATATTAATACGAATTGTTGTACTGTATTGCAAGAATACGTGTAATGATTGATTTTCGTGAAACTTACGGAAGTGCTTGGAAAGCAGGTATACCCCTGGCCCAGTGTATCGACAAGAACAAAAGTCTAGCGGCGCTCTCACAGATGTAGTGTATTGATAGATATGCGGGAGCCGGACTTGGAGCTCTCAATTCGAATACAGTATTTCTCTCGTACAGCAATTGCCCAGTCCATTCTTCTTCGGGTTCATTCGATCCATTTACACTCTATAACAAGAAAGAAAATCAATGAAAGTTTAGTTGACCCTCGCCAGGAGCAATGCATCAGAAATATTTTGAGTTCTCTGCTTCATTGGGGTAGCCCCTTCAATATTTATTAGAGTGAGTCACGTAACTGGTAATAGTGCAGATTCGGCGATAAGGGAATAACAAGTAAATTGCTTTAAAAAAATCGAATAGATGGAAAATGAACAGCAGTATATAGGCGAATGACGGAGGGCAGCCCGATATAGAGGTCTTTTATATAAAATTTTCCTGACTGCATAGAAATCAGAAATTAATTGCGAGTTCAACCAGAGGTGACTCTGCCAAACTAGCATTAGGCGGAAGAAAAGTCACACTCCAGTTATGTGAAAACTTGCATTGCTCATAAAATATCTTGGAAAAAGCCCCCTTGCTCTTCCAGAGCCGTACCAGACACGAGACGAGGATACGAGTGAACCACTATCAAAATGACGTGTCTCCAAGGTACCATAAAAATTGGAACTCGTACTGTCACCGTGAAGCATTCAGGAGCTGATTAGAGAAAAAGCACAGTGGTTACTCATCAACGGCCTACTCCGTTGCACATTCAATGAAGTAAAAAAGCACGATGAAAAAATTCAGCTACTACAATTAAAATCCAATGGAACCCAATAACAATCGAATTGCTACAGCATCGTAAAACGTAGCAACATGGAGAACTTTTCACTCAAAATTATGAATGCCCCCCAATGACGGTACAAAAGAAACAATCTCTGATAGCTATAAAGCTTGAAAGAGGGTCACTTCGATTGTTGATAAGCTTAATGGGATTGGTTTCCACGAAACACGTGCTCAGATGTTCTGCACTAGAGGTGAAGGCTCCATTGTCCTTCACAAACTTCACGAGCGGCTAAAAAACTGAAGAGATCGTAGATATCCGGGGTGACGACATGCGTTTGTCTGGACGAATTCATTGCCAAAATTGATGCGCGATCAGTTGGCGATTATCTTAATCAAGACTATATCATGCCCAACCCAGACCGCGAAATGTTCGAGTTCGACTTGAATTTCCGGTTCAAGTTCCCGTTTAGTCGACCTCAAAGAGTCAGAAATCCAGTTCTAGCCCCAGCGGAATTAGCAGCAGAACAACACCGAATTCGTCAGTCAGCGAATGAGACGATATAGTCTCAAGTAGCAACTATGCCTGAACAGCGCGTTTCTCTGCTAGACTAACTAATCTATGAAAAATCGCTATAACGGAACTGCGTAAGCCAGAACATAACTTGATCAACGAAGATTCACCGGCACTCATCAATTCGTGGTCTTGGAAGCAGCATTTGTACTGAGTAACAAATACGTGCCCGCTCACATATAGCTACATTTGTAGCCCCTCAAAAACTTAATGACGTTGAATTAAATATTGAAATGATCTACGGACTCGACTTTGTCGCTTTTCCAATCAATCGGCAATCAAAGCAAGTAAGTCAACGACAGAGATCCACGGACACTGTCACCCCGTCTTAGGCAAAAAATGAGAGTCATCCGTTCTCACCTGGCAGGTTAAAAGTTTGAGCATCTAGATCCTCACAAATGAATCACCGAGGTTGTTCATGTCACTATCATCCACCAAGAACCGCTTTAATTCCTCGATCATCGACTGAGGGCCCTTCAGCGGCGAACACTTCTGTTGTTGTGAGGACTCTCTCGAACCCACCAACAATCAGACTAGGTTATCGCGCCCTATTTTCTTCCCCCCTTATTTATCAACAACTGTAAGTTCGACAAGATTATAATTTTCTTTAATCTTGTTGTCTTCCTATTTTCCCAACCTATTAAAGTCGTTCTATCTCGGATTGTTGTAACAATCTCATTTTCTTTGTGATTGAATAAAACAACACTGTTGAACGATAAACTTTACAAACAAACATTTACATAACAAACGACAAATTTTTCTCTCTCTTTGCGTGATTCCTCATTCTAACTCTTACATAACTCAGAATAGTAAACTTCAGTGTTTGATTTCACGTACTATGATCACAGCTTCTTCTGGTCTCTATTTTCACGTAACTGGTCATGGTCAAGTTAGTCCTTGGGCCCCACTTTCTGTCAAAATTAATGATAGCCCAGTAACCCAGAGGCCGTAGCAAATTGTAACTGTACTTGTACCAACGTATTTTGTCGTAGGAACCGACAACGGCGCCACATCCCCTTGATGGCCCCAGATAATGCAATGAGCGGTCCATAAACAATTATATCTCCCAAGCTAATTGTTTCCTCCCCAAAAAAGTCTTCAGTAGAATAATTAGGCGAAGGAAACCTACACACCCAACTCGAGACCATTTAGAATTTTGTATTGTATTTTTATATAGTCTTGATTAAGATAATCGCCAACTGATCGCGCCTCAATTTCGGTGGAACTACGCTAGGCTTGTACTCAGAAATCAGTTGTGGAATCAGTAATGAATGTTCGTGGTTCATTGGAGTACGGAAATAGTACAACGTAATTATGAATCCCTCGGTATTTTATGATAAGTCTTTCGGGAGGAACAAGTCGAGCAGCGATTTTTCATAGGACGATTCATTCATGTTTGTAACATTCGTCAGTCTGTGTATAATTGCATACTTAAAGGTTTTGGTTCGGCTTCAACATGAAAAAAATGTAGTGAGTAAATTCACTTTATGATTAAGGTTGTTGTCGCGTAGAATTTTTTTTCGACAGTTTTCGTTAACAATTTTATGGTGAATAGTTTGAAAAATTAGCAACAAAATGAGCCTTTTCCGTTTGCAATTGACCGTTTTGAACTTGAGATATAAATTTTTGAAATTCGAGTGATTTAGCACGTGTTTAAATGGAGTTTTGCCGATTAGAATTTTTTAAAAATCAACGGCTCGACAGTTTCAGAAATTAAAAAAAACGTGGAATATACATCGTGGGAGGAAATACAGAAAAAAAAATCAAATCGATTGACCGTTTGGTTTACGGAATATAATTATCGGAAATTCATAAATTTATATAATTGAAAATAGTTAATATGGAAAATATATAGTTATGCTTTAGCTATCCATGCACAATGCAATCAATCAAGTGAGACTATATACCGCTAAAAGATTGTGTTCTAAACTGGCCCGTTTTACAGCGGATAAACTTTTTACAGAGACTGTCGCGCGACAACCACCTTAATAGACTTAAGATAAAGCATTCACTTGGATCAGATAGTCGTTTCATTACGCCATTTCCAGTTCGGTATATTTGAAGAAATTGATACTCACATCACCTATAAGCTTGGCCATGCCTTCAAGTGCATGAGAAATCAGTAATCGCTCTCTAGCGAGCGTCAATGCATCGCTAAGATCACTATCGCTACTCTGATCCTCAACACTTGGACTTTCTGGTGGTTCCCATAGGGATGCTGCTTCCGGTATAATTTGTTGTGGCTCTGGTTTCACTTTTGCACTGCGGTTGGCCATTTTTGTACCAGCAGCCTCGCCCAAAACTGGCTTTCGCTCGTGCTGGACAGCTGTAAAACCCCAGGCTTGCTTATACTTCATTTTATCTCACAAATAATCATTCTTAAAGACGAGTTCTTCATTGATAGTCTTTGGACTCACAGTCACTGCGCATTCCCATTGTCAAACATTTCTGGAGACGACAATATTGGCACCGATTACGATGATGTTTCGTAACTTCACAGGATTTGCTACCACGACATTGATAGCCCAGTTGCTTACGTATACTGCGTTTGAAAAAGCCTTTACATCCTTCACAACTTATTGCACCATAATGGCGACCGCTTGCTCTATCGCCACATACGACACAAAGCTCTAATGAAAGGCCAAGACCCAAAGAACTTCGTACGTCTCGCGATAACTTTACCTGTGGATGAAAACAGTTTTGCACCAAAAAATGTAATTGAAGGTCCGTACAGGCTATCTGTCGAACGTGATCTTTTCTTTAAATTCATTCTTGTTAACCTAAAATATATTGAAATTGGGGATTAAGTTCATGTTGCGGAAGCCACTTGAATGATTGTAAATAAAAATCCTGACAAAAAGAAGGAAAAATTATTGAAGACCTCTAAGTCACGATATTGATTGAAAGCAATATACCAAGTTTTCAAAAAAATAATAAAAAATACGCAGCTTACTCGTTGCGTCCAGCTGTCGATGAATTGAGTGGCGAGCAATAATACGTATTTAATATTACTTTGTCGTAAACGTAGTAGATCCGTTTCAAACAATAACCTTATATGATGGGCCTGAAATGATTATTGTAAAACAGTTTCCTCATGAAAATGGAGTGAGCAGTCTGCGAACTGTCATCCAATTTTTGGCTTTAAATATTTTTGGAAAATGTTATAAATGGATTCAAATAAGAATAGATACTTCATATTATCTTATATTTTTTTTTAAATAAATTTGAAATTATTTTTTTCATTTCAACAGAAATTCTCTTCATTTCAAATAATGTTCGCTATCCTGATAGGTCTCTTTCTTCGTTTGACATATGGTACTATTTCTCTTAGGATATGAAAATAGTATATTTTCTACAAACGATTTCTACAAATCTGATCGCTTATAGAAACAAGCACGCGACAGCAGTTATGCAACTGGAAATGAATTATTGAAATATGTGGGTATATTTTTTTTGCCAGCCGTAAATTGATAGCGAGCTTTTAAATAGTTTCTATCAGAAACTTGGAACGCATTCCGGTTTTGATTCCGTTCCAGCGGCTTGGAACGTAAGTCGTGAAACGTTCCAGCTTGGATCGAAACTCCAAATTTTCATAACTTTTCGCGAACAATCTAGGTTTTGATTGTAAATGGAAGCTTGGTGATCGATCATTTTCTCGATTTTCAAATTTTGCCTGAGAATGTAGAACAGAGATGGGCAACATCAGGTAGGCTTGGAGCTGCAGCCATAAAATTATTAAAGTTCTAATTCCACTTAACGTGATTACAAGGGTTGTTGTTGATTTGTGTGGTGGGGGAACATCGAGCGATGGGGCATGCGCGTGATTGAAATGGGAGGGCAAAATGGTTTGAATTTTTATGAACGTGTTTGGACAGTTTCTTTTTGATTAAAAAAAAATGGAATTAAACAATGATGGTTTAGATTCAATATTCATAAGTGTAATATTCATAAATGAAAGTGGGGTGCTCATGAACTTGAGAAATAAATATTTCGTCGTCAATTAAAGATTAAAGGACGCCGATAATTTTTCTAATTATGAGAAATTTGTCCATTTAAGTTTCTCAAGGTTCAAAAACTCTTCTCAAGGTTGTAAGCAGGCCCTTGGAATGGAACAGTGGAACGCAACGAAATTGCCGCTTTTCATGTCGTTCCGTGGAACGCGTGAGGAGCGAAACGAACTTTCTGGAACGAAACTCGGAACGAAATTTGTGGAATGTTTCTTACTACGAACGAACGTTCGAACGAATAGTATGGTTTAACGTCACATCTTGGAATCAAAACCATGAAAAATTTCGTAAAACGCATAGATTGTCGGAGGCAAAATGAAATTTTATTGACATTTAGGTGCCAATGTTGATACGGTTTTTCTCGTGCAAATTACATTCTATATCACACTTCTCACAATTCAAGTATAAATTTATTGAAATTTTCCGGTTTTCTATTAATTTTCCAGGAGACTTTTATATTTTCACCTTCCATAATATTCTACATCAGAGGTGAACAACCTCAGCTCTCGGAGCTACTCCAGCTCCCGACCTCCATTATGCAAGGTTGTCACAAGCCATAAAGTTTATGGCTGCACCCCCTTCGGGCCCATGATGCTCTGCAGGTAGGCAAGAGTAGTGGGGATATTCGGCAGAAACTTGGTGATGGGAAAAGTGAAATAGAAAAATTTTCTATTTCTCTAATGGAAATATTTTTTCAATTATTGCTTTTTTGTTGTTATCCTTTCGATTGGTTATTCGTTGCTTTTAATCGTCTTTATAAAAAAAGATTGCGTACCTTTCATAGATTTCTTGCAGTAATTTTGAAATTATAATTGAAATATTGTTTGGAAGACAATTATTGAATACTGTTGTTAATAGATCTGACTTGACATACATTTTCAAACTTTTTATGTGATCAGCCTATGAACCACGAGATTACTTATTGGCGGACCCTTCCCAAGACGTTTACCGCGAAGCGTAGCACCGCAGAAGATTGAATGAACTCTCCGTGAGCTCAACTAGCTGAGACCAGGAGTCCGGGGCCATAGGGTAACCCCAGGCCATCAACGAACAAACAGATGAAAGAAAGTATAGTTGGAGATTAGGGGTCTATTCACTAGCTATCTCCAATTCTGTATTTGGAGGTCACACCGTCACATTTCATTTTTTTTTTATTAATTTAGGTCTGTTCAGATTCTTTAAATACTTTGAGAAAATTTGAAATAATTGTACTTCCAATTCCTGCCAAATTGATGGAAAAAATTTTCAATATTTCAATCATCTCAGATTTTCTGAGAGTAGTGGGAAAATTTGTACATATCAAAATTGATTTTGAAAAAAGGGTAAGTGATACAAAATAGAATTTGGGAAGGTAAAAATAAGAAAAATTTGATTTTTTCAAATTTTTTCAGATTTTAAAAACGATCTCTAGAATTAGAAAGAAAATAAAATTGAAACAAAACATTTTTCAATTAATAAAAATTAGAGAATCAAGATGAAGATTTGAAATTTTCCACAGAAATATCTTTTTAAGTGATAAATATGTCGAAAAATTGATGTTTCGAAATTCGACGTCAATTTCAATCAGTGATTAACTCGATCCAGTAGGCTTTCATCATATTTATAGGTGAAAGACAAAATAATCGAAAAATGATCAGCAGTAATACTCCAAGATCTCCATTGCAATCTGAGGATGTCAAGTTTTGCAGGGTTAAAATCTCCAAACGCTTTCGAGATTTTCCGAGAGAACTTGACACAATGGTTTGTTTGCGGGGAAGTAAAGGGTAATACTCGATTAATTAGTAGTTTAACTGCCGCTTGGAGGATCTGACTATCTCATGCAGATTCTTTTTTTATCTCAATCATTGGTGCAGTCCTGCATGAAGCACAGCTGCACCACATAAATGCCTGTAGCCTGAAAAAAAAGTAAAAAAAAAACAGACTCTATATTTTTAGTTTTTTTTTACTGTTTTCCCAGCCTAGTTGCAATTGTGGCATTTGCAGCCCATTGCGCCAATGTTTCAAATAAAAAAACAAGAAAGAAAACAAAAAAAATCTATGCCACATAATCAGATACTCCAACCTGGCCATAATAATTAAAAAATAATCAAATTAAATAGTAGTAAAATAATAATAATAATAATGAGAAGAAGAAGAAGAATAACACTGTTTACATAATTAAATAAACAATGTTATGAAGTGTTTACAGTAAATTCAACGCTTGGTGAAGCACCGTTTTCAAAAAGTTGCAAGCCGCCACAGGGATTGGTCTTATTCCAAGGTCGACTTGGAATAACCACTACTGTTAATAATATTTTTTAATAATTACTTAATTTTTTATCATTTTTGAAGCTCGAAGCGTTATTTGTCGGATTATTTCCCGATCGAAATTTTCACCAATCGAAACGGTACATTGAATTGGGGAACAACTCTATTTATTTAGTTTATTAATAGTTTGTAAGGAATTTTCAAATCAATTCATTTTTCAGATTTGCTTCACTCACGTTATCAAAGTGTGATAGTTGTGAAGTTTCCTCGGGCTATTTTAAATGTTTACAAAATAAATTCGTTACTTAGAAACTATCAAAGAAATATCCGAAAGTATGTGAAATAATGCCCATCCACTTCTCAGGAATTTGATCAAATGCGTTGTATTTATTAGTTGCCAATCCAGAAAAAAAAATCAGTATAATACAGGCGAGAAATTGCCTTCCAAACTTTTTTAAAAACGGTCCAAAATCAAAGCCTATTGTAATACCATTATTACGCTGTTTTGCTATTTCACCTCATTCTGATATATATTTTGTATTACTAACCGTATGAACTAATATTTGCGAACAATCTATACCTCAACATCTGAGTTATTCAGATGGTCCATTCCGCTTGGTATGTGCACTGCATTGCGATGATGTCCAATACTCCGAAAATCACGCCCCAATTTATACTCAGCTCTATCTTCAATTAGGTGATCGTGGTTATTATTGTCTCTTTCTCCATCCCGCTGAAGACACAGCAATACTTTCCATCTTCGAAATATCCTTTTAATTTCTTATCAGTGTTTTTATAATCAAACTTACCTCTGCATCAAGATCTCTATTGCAATCCATGACCCTATGAAGTCTTAAATTGCCATAATTCTCACGTTTCCTGTCGTTATCACTCTCATTCAAAGGATCAGTGTCGCAATGCTCAAGATCTTTGTCCATGACTATCACGTATGCTGCAAACAAATTTTACTTAATATCAAAGAACGTATCCAATTGTTAGGTTGCAGTTTCCACTCTGCTTGTAGGTATGCGGTGCAGAGTCAATACTACAATCCAACAATTCCTCATTGAAGCCATAAAATCTCGTGCAAACACTCCTCAAACTAGGCATTTGATCTCATTTCTCAGAGCTAAGAGTGTCTTCCCCCTCTTCATCCAGCATTTTAGGCCGTTTCTTTTGCTCTCATTTTCTCGCTTCGCTGCCAACAGTTATAGAGTTTGTACCTTCCGCGAGCAATGAAAGACCAAAAATCAATGACACACGATAGAATTTCTATAGATAATTATAATTTCGATGGATAGTAAATAAAAATGTGACAGTTACGTAAAAAAATTGCGATGACTACTATGGGTAGGATAGAATAATTGAAATAAAAATATACTAGTAAAGCCATGTTTGCGGGTTCATAAGTATATTTCCTCTTTTTTTATCTCCCATCGTTGCAAAAACCCACACCACATATTCAGGAAAGAAAATTTGTGAAGGTCAGAGGTAATATGGTACCGAACATTGAGCAGAACGGAGTAGCCATTTCGCGCTGTAAAGTCGTCGTATCAAGAAAACCGAAGTAGGTGCAAAAAAAATAATAATTCAGCAAGTCTCGTACGCATTGATGTATTAGACTTTCACTCACACCGTAGCTGAAAATTCGATTGAGACGAATGTTGTCCGTATTTATATAAATTAGTCAGGTCACTGAAGTCACATTTGCGTGTTCGATATCTTATTCACGCGACACATGATACACTGAAGAGTGATTCCGAGTGTAGCCCATACTTTTAATCCACATCAACAGTTAAATCATTTTTCTTAATATTTAAGAATAATTGATTGAATGAAAAAATATATTAGTCATAAGTGGAAAAATAATCTGATTTGGAAGAGTAAAACAGAAAATAACTGAACACAGTACACACGCAGAATAAAACGCAGTCCAAGCAACCTTGCACAGGTAAACGCAAGGCGAACTCTGTATCAACCCAAATCAGAGATTATACGAGACATTACTAGAGCTGCTAGAAACATTGGAACAAGATGAATGGTGGCGGCGGCGCTGGAACTAACTCAGAACTTGTACCTGTAAGGGAAGCAGATCGAGAGCCCGTACCCGTAAGTAAAACAGGTCGAGAGCCCGTGAGTGTCGATAATTCTCAGAGCCCGTGCGTGTCGATAATTCGAGGCGGTCGTGAGTGTCACTAAGGTAGGGCACTTATCGAAAAAACGATGACGTCTGAAAACCAGAGATTATAGGGGAGATTGCTAACGCCAATGGCGAAGCTTCAACCGCGAAATTGTCTGGCCGCCCGAGCCGAACTAATTTTGCGGGTGTACCTGTGAATCAAACAGGTCGCGTGGGCAAGAGTGTCGGTAATTTTCGGAGGGCGTGCGTACAGATAAGGCAGAGCGCGAGCCCGAGAGCGTCGATAATTCGGAAAGATCAGCAAACGCGAGAGTGTCGATAATTCCAGGAAATCGAGACGAAAGAAAAAATCCCATATAGAGCGGAGTGGGAGTATGATGGAGAAACAATCGATGGACGGAATGAGAAAAATGAATTCAGTTCTGCAAATTCGAAAAATTGTTCAACAAATTCGGGAAAAATTTTTTCGCAAATGTATACTCGAACGATTGAGAATCGTCTGAAGCGTGGAGATTTATGGGTCCCTCCGAACTTTTTTTTTTAAACGACAGCTTTTTTGTTAACAAATTCACAAATGATTAAACAAATTCGGGAAAAATTGTCTTGCAAATGTATACTCAAATGATTGAGAATCGTCTGAAACGTGGGGATTTATTAGTCCCTCGGAACCTTTTTTTTTCAACGGCTCTATTTTTCCCGAATTTGTTCAATCATTCTTGAAATTGTTAACAAAAAAGATATCGTTAAAAAAAAAAGTTCTGAGTGACCCATAAATCTCCACGATTCACACGATTCTCAATCGTTTGAATATATATTTGCGAGACGATTTTTCCCCAATTTGTTTAATCATTTTTGAAATTGTTAACGAAAAAGATATCGATTAAAAAAAAAAGTTCTGAGGGACCCATAAATCTCCACGTTTCACACGATTCTCAATCGTTTGAATATATATTTGCGAGACAATTTTTC
>NW_011887889.1:33194-80602 GCF_000806365.1 Fopius arisanus | reverse complement strand
AAAAAAAGTTCTGAGGGACCCATAAATCTCCACGTTTCACACGATTCTCAATCGTTTGAATATATATTTGCGAGACAATTTTTCCCCAATTTGTTAAACAATTTTTCGAATTTACAAAAGTGAATTCATTTTTTCATTCCGTCCATCGATTGTTTCTCCATCATACCCCCACTCCGCTCTATATGGGATGTTTTCTTTCGTCACGATTTCCTGGAATTATCGACACTCTCGCGTTTGCTGGTCTTTCCGAATTATCGACACGCTCGGGCTCGCGCTCTGCTTTATCTATACCCAAGCCCTCCGAAAATTACCGACACTCTTGCCCTCGCGACCTGTTTGATTCACAGGTACACCCGCAAAATTAGTTCCGCCAGTTCCGCTAGGAAATTTTGCGGTTGAAGCTTCGCCATTGGCGTTAGCAATCTCCCCTATAATCTCTGTAGCAATCTCCCCTATAATCTCTGCCAATAATATTCAGATATATCCTGAAGAATAGAGACATCGAGATCGATTGTTCATAGGATATATACATTTAATATTTGACGTATCGCAATTAAATAAGTTAAGGACTCAGAGAACTATAAGAAGGGAAAACTAATAAATAAATTTAGTGGACTAAAGAATAAAAAAAAAAGTCCGTAAAACAGTAATAGGCTAAGGGTTCTCACCAGAGCAGTGCGATATCTGCGGTTAAATCTGAGTATGCTTTAATAATATTTAATGAAAGCATACACATGAACTTTTTCGAAGCACATGTGAGCCGAGTAGTGTAGATTATGATTCCAGATAAACTCAGAAAAAAAGATAGATTATCATTGTGACGGTGCGCAACCAACGATATGGTCGCGAATGCATTCATCTTTCAAGCGTTCACAGTGTAGACCTTGCGACGATATTGGTTAGAATATCAGGTATGTTGTCATGATTGACTTTAAAATACGTTGCAGAATACAGTACTCTCGAATATTCTGCGAATAGAGTTGTGTCATTTGATACTTTGCCTAATTTCAGACTTTAATTAAAAATTGTTCGATTTCCGTATCCACTACATTTTCATATACTTTTATTATGTATTGCACTTATTTTCTATATCAAATAGCGAATATGATTAAATATCTCATGACAACAACATAACAAATGAATAATGAGAAAAAATCTTGCTTTCTTTATTTTTTTTCAGCGTACCTTCCTTGATAATTTACACCACTTAACCTTGAAAAATTGTACGCTCTACGGTTGCAATAATCTTAACCAATCGTGGCGTTACTGAAAATCCGACGTTATTGCTCATCCAAGAAGCTTACACCAGAGTCCACAGGAATATTCAAACAATATTTAATAAATACCAAAGGAATCAAAAACCATCGATGTCGAAGTCTATCACTAATTGGACCTTTTGGAGGTCATATTTTTTTTTCTTTCCATTTGTTTTTATATCATCAATTAAAGCGATGACAACGTCAGACATCAATGTTTGGTTAACTACACTTATCAGTTTTCATATTTTCATAATTTACAACACTAATTAATATAATTGGGAACAGATTGTGATACTATATCATCATTTTATGCGCTTTTCAGTCCATCAGTTTATTGAGATATACTCATTCTAACAGTTATGTCGGTATTGTTGTATTGATATTTGAGCAATGCTTATAGGTTCATTGAAATATGAAGGTCTTTGTTCTAACCCATCAAATATTTCACTTAAAATCCTTAGATATGTTTTCTAAACCTACTAATTTCTCTGGTACTAATTGATTTGCGCTGCTCCGGGTGACCTATGTATCTAACTCAGTCGCTAGTCATCTTTCATGATGAAACTGTTCAGGAAACTAAGAGATATATTTCGAATATTTCAGACTAATGTGGGTAATATGGACATGGCTGATTCGTATTGACGCAGAACCAATTAATACTGTCAAATCTATTTTGCCGGACATATATTGACTATTTATAATGATAAGCGCTTTCCCGGAAAATTCTTTACACTTTAGCGGACAATACCTAGTCGATTACACACTTTTTCTTGCACCCTGGAATATGAAATAACATACGCATCTCGGGCATAGGTTTTGTTTTTCGTCATCGGAGTGAAAAGGTTGTTCTTAGCAATAAGAATATGCAGATTGGAGAATGAACCAAATGCGAGTACTCTATTCTTATGTGCTGGAACAATTTTTTGACCTAGTTTTTTGTGCATTGGATCTGCAATATGGTGCTTAATGTAGAGAGAGGAGAATCATTTATTTTCAGCGGTAAATAACCAGAAATCCACTACATATTTTACTTACTTTAATCCAATTCACATTTCTGTGTTATTCTCATAGAAAGTCGAAGAGATCTGTTCGATTGGACGCACAAGCTAAAAAAAAAAGAACACGTAAACGTAGTGCTGCTGATCTACAGCCAACTGTGAAGACAGCAGTATACAGAGTTACAGAAAGTGTTCAAAGGCAGAAACCAACAACAAGTTTGGCCGCAATGATGGAACTGCCCGTATCAAAAATAGAAGAGCGGATCCCCAGAGAATCTCCCATAAGTGATGATTATGAAATAAGTAATCAGGTGCTTGGATTGGGAATTAATGGCAAAGTCGTACAATGTTACGATAAAGTTACTAGACAGAAATATGCATTGAAGGTAATCGAAATTCTGTACATTTTCGTAAATAAGTTTTGTAAAGTATAATGTGCTACGTTCGTCCATAATTGAAAGGTTATTTTGGTAATGTGTTATCTTGGAGAAATATTATGATAACGCTGGAAGAAAAGTGATTTTTGACGTGAGCAATGGTTACTAACCGAGCCGAAGGTGGGGTGGGGACAGCACTGCAATCATCTTTATTAGGAAGTACTTATTTTCATATGTTTTGTATAAAACTCTCTGAAGCTACTCAGATAACAGGAGATTTGCCACGCACGAAGCAGGCAAAACAGTCCTCTTTCTTGAATCTATATCATAAAGTCACATTATATTCTCTTTGCTACAAAGGGAAATAATTTAAAGTTCTTTTTCAACGATTCACCAACCACGGAAGTACTCATACTAATGTAATTCATTAATCGATTCATTGATTTAACTGAGAAATCGATCAGTTTAATAATGAGTGGTTGAAAAGATGGACAAACTACTTCTTGGGTGATGATGGATCTTGGTTATTTAATAAAAACCCCTTTCATACAGGTTCTTCACGACTGTGTTAAAGCGAGACGGGAAGTTGAATTGCACTGGAGGGCTTCTAACTGCAAACACATTGTACAAGTGAAAGAGGTCTACGAAAATGCATACAGTGGGAACAAATGTCTACTTGTCATTATGGAATGGTAATTTGCTTTTATGTTTGTCGAATTGCACATGTTTTTATCTTTCATTGTTTCAATACATTGGATATTCAATGGAATTTTCATGAGATTAAATATAAATCGAACGTGCTATGACTTCAGGACGTATTGAGTTTGGGTACAGTAAGCCCGAAATTTTCTCGTAGGCGCGGGGTTATTGGAAGAAAGCTCAGGTGGCCGAGTGGTAGAAATATGCGCACCCACATGAGAAAGGCGTGATGCTAAGTAAGAAATTCGAATAGTAAGACGAACTTTTGCGTCTTCACTACTAAATTCGCAATTCATTGAGGTATGGTCAATGAATTGCGAATTTAGCAGTGAAGACGGAAAAGTTCGTCTGTAGATACAAACAATGTTTTTTTTTAAAAACTGTTAGTTCCTGCAAGTGCATTTAAATAATAGACGAAACAATCAGTATCAGCCTGACTAATACCGTGAACGATATTTACATAGTTCATATTTTTAGACGAGTTAAAATTTCTTCACTTCATGATAAGTACGAATATCAATTAGGTGATTGTGACGACTTTTTCTGTTCAATAGAACTATACTGTCGAGATTTGGTGGCAATTAATTTTCAATGCTACTATTCATTATCTATTTAGGATAGTATGTCAATTTTTGAAATTGGCGAAAAAATTTTTTCGGAAAACGAATATTAAATGGATGATACTTCTCACAATGCCAGTTTGTTTAAGTTTAGCATTTACGAGTCTCACTAAAACTAGAATCATTAATGTTTCACACTAGTATTTCACAAAATTTGTTTTGCGATTTTTCTGCGAAGAATTCACTTATTTTTTAAAATTACATACGATTTTCAAGCTGCAAGTGGCCCAACAATGTTTGCGGTCAGTTAAAAATTCATTCCTCCTTTTCTAATTAGGGTGGAGAAATGAAACCGACATCCGATTGATGATTGTAAATTCAGTCAACTGACTAATATTTCATTTCTGCAACTTCCATAAGGACGCGGGAAAAACGCGTCGAAAATCATAACGGCGCTGAAGAAGATTACACAGATCTTAAGCACTCAGGGAGCCGACAATATTTTTCCCAAATTAAATAATCATTTATCTTCTGCACATTAAGAGGGGCAGATGAAATTAACACCAATCGATTCAGAATTCAACTCTAAACGAGTGGATGACGATTTCTTTTTTTAATCTCTAGTAGGAGGGGAGGAATTAATTTTAAAAAGCGCGAGTGACACTGAAGGACTTCACTCATTTAAAAATTCAGTTCTCTGCGTAACTTTCAACGCAAAGTTTCTATTTTCCTATATATGTTAAAGAGATAACACTGCAGTCAGTTGATTGAGTTTTTAGTCCTCAATCGAATGCCGTTGGGTTCACCTCTCCATCATTATTAAGAAATTAATTTTTAACTAAGCCTAAATATTATTGCCACTGACGCGATTACTACTCCCACGATCCTTCTGGCAGTGCTACATCATTGTCGAGACTTGCGTGCTCATGACCTGCACTATTGACGTACGTACTCTTAATTTAGTTCAGACGCCACCGCCACGAAATTTGGCGACGGGCAGAAGCGGGAAAAATAGAAGTAGAGAGAGAAACAGACGTTATGGTCGTTGCCAACGAACAAGTCAAACGCTGAGAAAATAAAATGGCAAAAATATTACATGATAGTTGCCATGGGTGGATATTTTTATTCGTTAGTGCTTATCAAGAAATACAAATACCATTAGAAAGCCCATAGTCAACTTATATAATGTAACGAAGGACGGATTTCGCCAGAAATTACCCTATAATGAGAAAAAAATATAAAAACCATTCGAGGAGTAGTTGTGTCGTGGATATTATACGCAACAGCATGGGGCTATGACGTCACACGGGTATGAAATGTCAAATTAGCCGATAGGCTCGCGTATCGAGATACGCGGGAGCGTATCGGCCAAGTACATATTTCATAACCTCTAAACCTCCAAACCACACAACAAACTACAGGCCCAGCGCTCCCAAGTATCTATACACGACTCAACTACCCCTACCACTACCTCCAGAACTAATTTTCGTAATTAAATTAAAACACGGCAATTTGAAGAAAAAATAAACTTAGTTACATCACCTAAATCGCGTATGCTCTTTTCATTAATTCTAATCCTCTCGCAATTAAACGCACCATTAAAAAAAATCGAGCATAGCAACGGATTTTTTCGCATATTTTCCGCGGTGAGATTATTTCAAAACTGAAGCCGTCAGATGTTTGTTTGAAAGTTGGCAGCATCTGTTTCCAACGGGCGCTGTGTGTTATCGGTTCGTAATCAGCGTCGCGCGCCAATAATGAGAGGTTGGCAAAAGTATCGTGGAAAATGCCCTGAGAAGAGATAAGTTGAGTTTATTTTCAGTGATAAATTAAAAAAAAGAAATGCATAATTTGGCATCTCATGGTGTTGACACCTAACACTTTTTCTATTTGTTTCACTTTCTTCAGTTATCCTTGGAAATAAACAATTTTTCTAAAAAAAACACTCTTTACTGCACCCTCAACTATGAAATGTATTTTGAAAATACACTTTTCCAAAACAAGAGATGTTTTAGAAATAATTAAGGAAAATGCCTTGGAAAAATGTGAAAAAACTTAATTAATTTTTGATTATCCATACATGTGTTTTGAGAGAAAAATAATGGATTATTTCACGTAGCCAGTATTTTTAGGGCCAAAATGCAAGTAGCAAGCGCCCCAAAAAAGAGATAAGAACAACAAATCGATTTTATAAAATCACCTGACCTTTATTGTGCATTACATTCAATTCGTAACCTCAAACAGGCTTAATATGAAATTTAGAAAATTTTATTCTCGTTCTAAATTGTATTTTCAAAAAAAGAATAACTCGGCAAATTAAATGATCGATTTCTCTTAAAATTTGATATATTAATCGAAAACCTGGAAAATAAATGAATACAATAACTAATTAATGAATTATTTACATAAATTATAACTTCAAATAGTTGATTGATACACTATTATCGCTCACTCATGAATCAAAACTTATATTATACAGCAATGCATCGAATAGAAAGATATATACCATATATACGCAATAGTCCTTATTCCAAATGCATAATTGAAAGATTGTGAAGGAAGAATCATGAAATTATGTGGAGATACATAAAATTAGTCACTTATTTAAACTCCAGGGCACGGAAGACTCATTCCAATAATTGGATATTGTCGATGCATTTTGTATTTTATTTAAATCTAGGTAATAGTAAGAATCTCTCATTCGATAGTAGCTTGGGTAATGGAAGGGTAAAATCTCTTGCCCATTTTGAAAGAATGCTTGAAATCCCCCCAAAAACAAAAACAAAAAATGTTTTTGTAAAAAAATGCGCCAAGCACATATTTCAATGTTGTTCATTTGAAAAAAAAAATTGGGAAAAACGTGAAACAATAATTACTTGAATATTGAAGCCATAACTATGGAAATTTAAAAAAATACACAAAATTAAGAAATACGCCAAGCTCATTGAATTTACCAGTGAGGAACGCTGGTGATGCTAGGAGTGCGTAAATCGTTTTAAGTTCTTCTCTATGAATGTCTTGACTAAGACGAGTCCCATAATATCCTACAAAGGACATCGCAATCAAATCGAATACTCGACGCAAGTCGAAAGGGGTAAAAAGGGCATTGTGAGTCAAAAAACTATTCAGCAATATGGTCAGGATCAACGTACTTGGCGCGGTTTTTCCTGATAACCTAACCTATTTGGATATGCGATCTTTCCTCTCTTCGTTAAAAGCTGCCCGTGAAACTTGACCTGAGCAGTGCTGACCCGTACTGCACTGCTGACTGAAAAGTTTCCCGTGAGAATCTTTCATCCCTATGCATCAACTGTGGAACTACTATCGTTTGAGTCTCGAACATAGTTGAATCAAAGGAACTTCCCTAATCCGATGGTCTGCTCATCAAGATTTCAAACTCATAGGTCTTTTCATGATAATCAGATAGAACTTTCAGTTGAATTTTTCGCTTTGTTGATTCCCCTAAAATTTCCAGAATGAACTACAGTTCGTGTAATTGAGGAAAGTACTCTATTATCGCGAGTTCTAAAGAGAAAGTGGTGAGTTTCGAAAAAACCGCACCAAGTACGTTGATCCTGACCATATTGCTGAATAGTTTGTTGATTCACAATGCCCTTTTTACCCTTTTCGACTTGAGTCGAGTATTCGATTTGATTGCGATGTCCTTTGAAGGATATTATGGGATTCGTCTTAGTCAAGACATTCATAGAGAAGAACTCAAAACGATTTACGCACTCCTATCATCACCAGCTTTCCTCACTGGTAAATTCAATGAGCTTGGCGTATTTTTTTATTTGTGTATTTTTTATCAAATTTTCATAATTATGGCTTCAATTTTTAAGTAATTGTTGTTTTAAGTTTTTTCCAATTTTTTTTTCAAATGACCAACATTGAAATATGTGTTTGGCGCATTCTTTTACAAAATCTTGATATAGTAGACGCGGCAGCATCAGCCTATGACGTCACACGGGTATAAAATGTCAACTTGCCCGATACGCTCTCGCTTATCTTGATCTAATGCAATTGCACTCGTCCGAAGAGGTAATCTATTCAAACATGGTTCAAAATGTTTGCTACAAAAGATTTTTATTGATTTCTCTCTTATTCAGTTCACTTAATGGAGTCAAATTTTTTAAAAATAATGATCATTTCCCCCAAACAAATCCTACCACTTCAATGTTAAATTTCGCATTAATTTGCGGTGAATTTCAGGCTATTCGAATTTTCGATTAGCGTCATGGCTTTCTAGCCACTAAAACCACTAAAGTATAGACACACTATAACACATCGGTGTATATAAATTAACTAATTCCACGTAAACAATTACTTTATGCCTTGAGGCCCGGGTGGAGGGATTTCCAGCCGACAAGTCCCTAGAAAATTCCCTAGAAAAAACGTGTTTTACGGGGACATAAATGACAGCCCCTGTAGACCCTCAAAAAATATCGTCGTAGAGTCAATAAATAGATAATTATTTTTGCCGGGCCAGTAATTAGGTCTCAGGGGTAGGAAATTGAGTAATGAATGTGTAATTACGTTTGAAGAAACCCCCCAGATTTTACCAAGGTGAATTCTCCAATGATCGTTTGGAGAAAAATATGGCGGCTCAATCACTCTGACAAAAAAACACTCCCCACATTTTATACATCCACTTTTCACTCGCGACAATCAATTACCGGCCCGTGACCATAACTATTACATTTCTCGCGATTTTCCCCGGAAGGATTCGATGGACGGAACGTCCGTTATTTATGTCCGCGAGGACGAAGTGATCAGCTGTCAATTTTAAGGACACTAAAATTAGGTAGATGACGAAGTGGGGCCTCTTAATCTCGGAGAGGCAAAAATGAGTTTCACGGCAGAAGTGATCAGGAGCCGGGAGAAGGGGGGGGGGGGGCAGTTCTAAGGAGAGGAGAGGGGGGATTCTGAGTCGATCTGTACCTATAAATTTCGACCCTATTTTTTCACCATCAGTAACTCATCTCCAAAATTGTCGCCAGAGTAAAAAAAAAAGATTTCTACAGATATATGTAAATCGACTCAAAGGGTGATACTGAGTCGATCTGCACCTATAAATTTCGACTCTGCTTTCCACCCTCACCAGCCCAATTCCAACATGACTAACGGGGTAAAAAAATGTCTCTACTAATATATGTGGAGCGACTCAGGGCAGTATTCCGAGTCGATTTGTACATCTCAGTAACTAATTTGCAAGATTGCCGGTGGGGTTAAAAAAAAGGTTTCTACATGATATGTAAATTGATTCAGGGGATGATTCTTAATCGATTTGTGCCTATCAATTGCGATCCTCAATTTTCACCCTCACCAAGCGATTTCCAAGATGGCCGACGAGCCAAAAAAAATGTTTCTACAAGTGTATGTAAATCGATTCATGGGATGATTCTCCATCGATTTGTGCCTATCAATTTCGACACTTTTTCCACCTTCAGTAACTCATTTCCAAGATTGCCGACGGGGTAAAAGAACGTCTCTACAGGTGTATCTGAAGTGACTCAGAGGGTGATTCGGAGTCGGTCTGTTCCTATGAATTTCGACACTATTTTTTAACACTCATTATCCATTCAATAAATATCGGTTGAATATATTCACCCTCACTATCCCATTACCAAGATGGCGGAGGGGATTAATGCGGGTTCGAGGATCGAATAAGTGTGCGAAATGTGGCGTGATGATGAGATCACTGTGTCAGGGTGAAATTGGGGTTGATGGTTGAATGAGTGCAAGGAAAAAAATGAAGGGTTGAAGCTGGGATGAGTGTGGCAGGGTAAAATAGGGGGTTGATGGTTGAATGAGTGCATTGGAAAAAATGGGCGGTTGAGGGAAGGATGACTGTGTCAGGGTGACATGCAGGCTGATGGAGGATTGAGTGCAGGACAAAAAATGAAGGGTTGATGCTGGGATGAGCGTGTCGGGGTGAAACAGGTGGTTGATGCTGGGATGAGTGCATCAGGCTCAAATGAGAGTTAAGGCTGGGATGAGTGCATTAGGGTGAAATGGGGGCTGATGGTGCGTTAATTGCAGGTCAAAACATGAAGGTTTTTTTAATGCTCTTTTTACATCGCTTCGAGTCATAGGAGATTATGGGGCGATTAAGAGTTTTTTGAACCGGATTAGATCTCACCAGTCTGTCCGGCCATGAATCGAACGTGGGACCTATTCATTGTGCAGCAATGAACTTAACCACTTCGCCAGGTGAAAAGAGAAAAAAAACGGAGGGTTGAATCTGGGTTGAACGAGTCAGGGTGAAATGGATGATTGATGCTGGGACCGTTTAAGAATGGAATGAGTTGGTCAGGGTGAAATAAGGTGGGGGGGAGGCAGAGGTTGCTGTGGGATGAGTGCATGGGAAAAATGGCGGCTTGAGAGTGGGATTAGTGTGTTGGGGTTAAGTGGGGTTTGATGATGGGATAAGTGCATAGGAAAAATTATGAGTTGAGGCTGGGGTGAGTGTGTCAGGGTGCTGTGGTTGAAGATGGAGTGAATGCATTGGGAAAAAATGAGAGTTTGAGGGTGGGCTGAGTATATCAGGGTGAAATGTGGGTTAATGGTGGGATGAGTGCATCAGGGTGGAAGAGCGGTTGATGGTGGGAAGAATTGATGTGGAAAATAAAGGGTTGAGGTTTGCATAAGTTTGTCAGGGTCCAGCCCTAGGTCTGGCTGGATTGTTGTTCATGATTCGAGGAGGCCGAGGTGGCGGTCCTTGAACAGCGTCGACCGCGAGATATTCCCCCGCATATTCCGCGTAGGAGCCCCCTTCGAATTCTTCGATGCCTTGGTCGTCGAAGGATACCGTCCTTACGGACGGAGGCCTGAACGCCCCTAATGGACGACGGAAAGGTGTGCGTGCCGGCGATCGAGCCGGATGAGATGGACGATAAGCCAAACTTGGGCAAATCGAGTGTTCCGGCCTTGGAGGCGGACGCCTCTCGACGGCTTTCTAGTAGATCTTTTCGAGACGTTTAGCCGCCATTTCCAGCTCATCCATGGTCATACCGTCCCGAAGGGCGATGCCGACCTGGAGGGTTGGGAGAAGTTGACGGTGGGCTTGTACCACCTGATCAATTCCACTAACCGCGGGGCTAATACGCGAATAGTACCCGCGGATGCTCGCAACATAATTATTGACCGATTCACCCTCGGCCTGAGTACGAAGAGCGAGTTCCTCTCGGATCGCCGTTTGATAATCAGGATCCGTGTATGTGGTTCGGAAATTAGCTCGAACCTGTTCCCAGGTTCGGAATTCGTGGCAACGGCCCCGATACCAGGTCAGTGCTGGACCGGATAATAAAACCAGTATGCCACCGATGCGAACGTCATCGGGGATGGGGAGAAATGCCCGCCCGGCCTCAATTCTCACGAGGAATGATTCCACGTCTTCATGCGGAAGACCGGAGAAGTGCGCGCCACATTTCTTCATTGAGTCTAGAAGAGATGCGGAATCCAGAGGCCTACGTCTCGGACTACTTCCTTCTTCCGAAAAATGGAAGTCTCCCTCAACCGGAATCAGCCGTCGAGGGGATGAACCGGCCGGGGGACTTGTCTCTCGTACGAGGGATGTTGACCTCCGGTTCTCAAAGGATTCCACCCTAGATTAGGGGGATTTACCCCTGACCGTTGGGGGAGGTCTCTCCCGTGTTAGGGAGGATGAGATGGCCACGGTCCACGAGGGAAGGTCCTCAGAGGCTGTGGATAGTTACCCGCCTGTGTAGGCGGATAGAGATTTTCACCCCCGACGCCCGAATAAGGTCCGGGTTGTCGGGGATAGTAGCCAAGCCACCACGGTGGCTGGAGAAACTGACCAGGGTTTTCGCCTGGATAAGATGCCGAAGGGTTGTATCCCTCGGATTGTAAAGATCGGAGCCGTGGAGGGTGATTGGCTTGTGCGCCAGCCGCCCTGTCCGGATTGCCAGCTGGGATTGTCCCTACTGGAAGGTCCTCGTCGACGATTCGATTAGAGCCATGACTGGATTTCGCGGTCGTTGAGTTGATTTTTCTCGTAACGCTCCTTTTGGGAGGCGCAAGATTTTCCATCTCGTGGCCGTCGGTTTGGACGGATTGGTCGACAGTAAGATCGACTCCTGGAGCCGCAGCTCCGGATCCGCGAATCCCAGACCCACCGGGTCGAGGAGCCTCAGTACTACGATTTTTAGTACTGGGAGGTAATTCTGGCGAATCACTATCATGATCGCCCATGATCGGCCTCTCCTAATCCGATTGAGGAGGGAAGTATTAATCTAAAATTCGGAAAAGACCGATGGGGATCGGGTGTACCCCGATAAAAAACGAAAATCGGCGAAGGGGCCGATACTAACCGAAAACAATGCAGAAAAGAAAGAAAAAAAAAGTCGGAAAATAGCCGATACCAATCGGAGAATAAGCCGATGTACGTTGGAAAAGAGCTGATAATAAATCGGAAAATAGGCCGTTGAAAGTCGGAAAGTAGTTGATAATAGACCGGAAAATATGTCGATGAAAATCGGAAAATAGCCGATGATAAATCGGAAAATAGCCGATGATAAATCGGAAAATAGGCCGATGATAAATCGGAAAAACGGTAGAGATCGGAAAGTCTCCGATAACCCGGGATGAATAAAATTAAGATAATTTTTAAATTTCACTTGCCGATCGTAGTCAATGGAAGTCAGATTCGGGAGCTCCACGTGAAATTTTTGTAAACACTTACAACACATTTTTTTTTTCCAGTAAAAAAAAAGAAAATGGAATATTGAAAACTATATAACACATACAAAAAAAAAGAAGGTTTTCAATTTGCGTTTGCCACTAGCGTCCCGCCAGACTCAAACCCGAAATAATAAATCTCAGTAGTATTTTAATAAGTCAATACTAAGTTTTAAACTAGCCACTTTAAATGCTTAAACTGTACTGAGCGGAAGGAGGCTAAGGGTCTCTTTAAAATTGGCCGTCAGCTAAACGCGGGGGTAACCCCCCTCCTTCCGCGGAGTTACTACCCCCTACTCATAACGCTACCCGGGGAACACGGATCCCACTTAGCAACGATAATTCGCGACCCAATAAATTTTTTTTTCAAAGTGCCGGACCGATGATGTCAGTATTGACGTCTGGATTATCCGCAATCGCACGAAAAGAAAAATATCTCTCTCACTCTCTTACCCAAACACTGCCTTTGTCTTGAGAACAATAGTGGCAGGATAATAATTCAAAAACAAAATTCCAACGTGATGAGGTCATCACGGGATCGCGAAACCTCAAAATCATCAAAATCCTAAAATCTCAATTTACCTGATAATTACAAAAGCAGTTAAATTTCAATTTGCGTATAACTGGTTTATTACACCATTGGCCGAAAACACCCCCCCCCCCCCAAAAAAAAGGGAAGAGAAAAAATGAAAAGAAAAAAATATATATAATTAGCGAAAACGTAAGGACTCTAACGCAAAAAAAAATTAATCTCTCTATACTATTCCCACGCGATAATATTGTCGCGGGACTGGGGAATACGCAACCGAAAGGAAAAATAATTGACTACAGTAGATTTACGTAACTGATTTGATCTCCAAGTGTTATTATCATTTCAATTATTTTGAAATATCATTAATATTTTAATTGGCTCGGAATATACATTCCCCCCCAAACAAAATCCCAGCTAAATTCTTAATTAACCCACAATACCCAGATTAACGCCGTTGAAAAGTGGCCTCGAGGATCATCGATCGACGATAATCCGAGGGATATTTAATAGACTCAAGGAAAACGAAAAAGAAAAGAAAAGAAGAAACGAAAAATCCACCTGGTGGATTTCGGAAAACCCTGAGCCATACGGCTCGGAACATTATCCCGCACATCCTCACAAAACCCTACACGTAAAAATCGGTAATTAACCACGCTAGGCCAATTAATAGCCACGTGGAATATTAATGCGTAGATCACACTTGTTGCACTTGCCACTCGATGGTTGTCTCGATGACGCCATGAGGGAAAACCACTGGCTTTTTGTTGGCCGTGGAACATTTTCACACACAAATTCTATCTCCAAAATAACCCCTAAAATCCCAAAAATCATCACTAACAACCCACCAAGTCCTGGTGTCTCACTTTTTCACTCACGTGCGTGGTGTTTCACGGTCGACGCGTAACTGATTTTCGGAGGTCAGTGTCGCGTTACGCGGACCCCCTAATCACGCCTACCAATCGATCCGGTGTCGATTGGTGGATCCCTCTACCTTATTCTGGGTCAAGCCCTTCGCGGGGGAATTAATTCAAATTTGAATTAATTCCCCAATCCTAAAATTTTTCGGTTCTCCGAGATCGGTTCTCCGGGATTCTCGGATTAAAACACCCTTATTCCTAAATCTTAAACCTAATTTTATTTTCCTGACCCTTAATTAATTTGGCAATCCGCCGGGATAACGACTGATTTTATCCCGAGCGGCCTTCCACCCGTACCAATTAATCCCCAGAACCCTTTTTCCTAGAGCCCCGGCCTCTTAGCCGGACCTACCCGACCCGGAGGGCTTACTCTCCCAACCTCTAAAAATCCCTCTATCCTGTACCTACTCTAAACCACCCCGAAAGGGGGGAAAATCCTAATATCGACTAACCACCACCCATTTAACTCATTTCTAACGGACCCCGAAGGGGGAAACGATTATTTTAACGATTATTTTAATTCTCACATAATTTTGTATCCCTGAGCTCTTTCTCTCTCTTTATTAATCATTTTGGGGAAACTAACGGGCATCCCCGATGCTCGTTACAAGCCTTACTGATCATTCGATCTAATTTATAAAAGTCACTGTCTTTTAGTTAATGTGATCACAGGTTTTATGAAGTCTGATTAAATTAAAGAAAAAATACATGAAATAGTAAGAAAAAAGTAAATAGTCAATAAATCAATCAAAGCATTACACAGTCATTACGAACTACAGCAGAGTTGAAAAAAATCAAACAAATGAGTCAATTGGTGCTGCCGGAAAAGTCAAAGTTTTAATTGAGAAAATATAAGAAAGAAAGAATATCAAATAAATTCAATGACTGGAGAAGAACAAGCCGAAAATCGATTCGTGATGGATAGAAAAAAAAAGAACAAATGAGGAAGTGGTGTAAAGCAGAGTTTAAAGGAGTTAATTATATATAGTGATATCCATGACGAGAAGGTAAATTAGTTGGTTAGTTAGAGAGAGAGAAGAGAGAAGTTAAGCGGAGAGCTAGCCAGGGAATTCGGTGCTCAGGGCGAGTGGAGGACAAACAGGGAGAGAGTGCTCGTTGTGGAGGGTTATATAGCCCGAAACAGCCGAGGCAAAGTGGGAGTAGTGTGACGTAGTACCTACCGCTCCCCACTAAATTACTGAAGCGTCGACGTACGGGAGATGCGGAGTGAGCGTGTAGGCAGCGACCGCTACAACGTTATAATTGTAAGATTATTTTTTCCCGGTCAACATCCCGGGTTAAATCCTCAAACTATTCTGGCTGTCGTCTCTATCGCTCACGATTGAGCACCAGCCAGGTTTTTCTGGAAAACCTGACACAAACCAGCCACGAAGGAATTTCGTTTACTGCGCGGACTGTCAGTGGCGGGTCTCATAATGCCGTGCCAGCATCATCATGACATGGTAGAGTGGGCGAGGTTCACCAACGTCTTAGGAACTCTGGTTATCGATTTTGGCCACATTCGCGGCGTCGTCAGAGAAAAATATCGGGTGACGTATGCCCCAGGTCTTTCGCGGAGTTATGTCGCCATCCCTCACACGTCTTCTACTCTCTTCTAGGGTCGAGATATGGGTCATCTACGATCCTTCTCACCCCGCAGGGCGCTAAATATCTCAAGGCATATGCGACACTGGCATCCGGAAACCTTTCTCACGCACCTAATATCGAGCCGAACTCGAGGATGATCGGGCCTACGGGAATCGACTCCACGACTAACCCTTAATCCACCCCAACACGAGTTTCACTCTGGAGATGGGTCTCTGTGGCCAAGACCGTTCGTTCCGCAGCCACAAAGCGATCCATCGCACTAGTCGGGGACGCGTCAGGGTACCCATCATAGCACTAAAAGGGATTATCGCCACCAACTGATGCCGAGCTCCTAAGGCATCCACTCAAAACCAGCACTCACCGCTAACTGCCTCAAGATTTCCCAGGGCCTTCTCCCCCTAATCTGAACCTCTCGGCGTGTGTGGGTCATCCGTTACCTCACAGCCACCAATCAGCTCGACGGGATCACGGGGCGCTAGTCCTTCCACCTAGCCGTTGTTCTCGGGGCTGAATCGACCGCGCGCTGTGGAATCACCCAGTTGGAAGGCCTGTACATCGGTCCTGGACTCTCTAACACAACTGGGTGGGTTTTTAAAATAGGTAACAGTCATCGTCAGCGTCATTATAGTATTCCGAAACGGTCTCACCCTACCACGTTTCTTCCCATCAGATGATTTAGGCTTGATCCCACTCACCTTCGGAGCGGCCTGATTGGCCGTCGTCTGATTTCCTAGTCATTTTCCGCTTGGCTCTTTCCGCCGGCGTTTGATGTCGCTTCTAGTGACTTTCTACTAGTGATATTGACTAGTAACGCGAAAAACTTGTAATACAATATATACTTGTTCATTTTATGCCGATTTGCCAGTAGCTCTCTGCATCTCTTGATGGCCAGCACTTCTGCTTGGAACACTGTGGCTTCGGTTCCCGGGGTACCAGCAGTCTCCATAGTGCTCCACACGTCCATAAAATCCCGCTCCTAAACGGTCCTTGTATCCTGACCCGCCCGTGTACCAATGCATGACATTATTGTTTGGTCGTCTCTTGAATTTTCCAGTCTGCTCTTTCGGGATTATAAGTCGGAAAGGGCTCCCTGGTCTGGTACTTCCTGGTGATTCTGTCATGTCTTTCATTTATTTAAAAACTTTTTTTCAGGATACCCAGCTTAGCATACGCAGCCCTGGGCGAAATCGATTCTCCTCGACATACCAGCCTGTATCCAGCTCATTCTGCTTTGCTTATTAGGAGGTCGAGAGGTGGCAAATCTAGAGTCACTCTGTATTTTCTGGTGAATAGCATGACTAACGTGTTCTGAGGATTAATTGAAAGTTTCGTCTCGTCACACCATTCCTCCAGGCTTCTCCCGGGATGGTTTAATCTAGCCCTTAGCATGTTTAAACCTATTCGCCCAGTTTTTTTAAAAGTTCATCAACCATAATTCACCACAGGAGTGGAGACCCCCTTCTGTGGAAAGCCGCCTATGGGGTGGCATTCCACCTTTGCACCGTTGTGTACTGCTGTCAATGCCCTCCTTCTCAATAGGGTTAGCGTGCAATCAGTGATAGTCTCTGGGTAACCCTTCCTTGACATGGCTTTCATTATTACATCGTATTTGTTTCGATCAAACACTCCTTCGATGTCAAGAAGTATTCCCATTGCGTAACGTTCTTCCTGTATTTGCTCTTCGATTTTTCCTACCGGATACTGCAGGCTGGGTCTCTGGACCTTTCCTGTCTACAGGCATACTGTGATTAGGAGAGTAATCGGTTTATCAGCAGTGACTTTTTGACGTATCAGTCCATCAGTCTCTCTAGCATCTTGAAAACGAAGGAGGCTAGACTGACTATGTGCCAGGCTGGTTCTGAGAAGCTTTGTAATTGTTCCCAAGATGACGCCCATTCCTTCTTGCGAAAGCACTAGGTATATTCCATTTGCATCTGGCGCCTTTAGAGGTTCAAATTAATTTATTACACATTCCATTCCTTGCGGGTACACGATCTTGGTTGCTGGAACCGTCGCGAGGTTTATATTGCTCTGCTGTTGTCTTCTAAGCTTGTTGCACAACGTTCTAGCTACCGAAGCTAGGGAAGTGTTCACTCAGCAATAGTTCCAATGTTTCTTCGGGGGTGCAGGTATAGCTGCTGTTTGGCTTTATTAAAAACCTGAGATTGACGCCGCTTTGGCCTCCTAAAAAAAAACGTTTTTATTCTAGAGGCCTTGGACAGACTCCCGATACAGTTGCTGAACTAGTTTCAATCGCGCGGTCGCATGTTTCCACTCAAACCTGTCGCTCGTGATTGAGGTCGCTCTCGACCTTGACCATCAAGTGACGGCGTGACTCGTTCGGTACCGTATCGATTTCCACTCTTAATGCTACCAGTTCGCGGCGCGTAATTAATTCAAACTTGAGTCTGCAATTATCCTCTTAGTGAGATATATCAATTTTTTATGCTTTAAATATGAATTTTACGTTGTAGCCTTCGCTACAATTACCTACCCGTGGTAGTGTTTCTACATTACCTGCGGCGCCCAGAACGTACTTCCGTACGACTACCAGAGTGGGGAGCACTTGGGACTACGTCACACGACGCTTTTCCCACTCTTCAGTGGCAGCTATATGAGCTCCTGCGCGAGTTCTCTCAGCTCAGTTCGTGTTCGGTCCTGCCTTGAGCGCGGAAGTACCTGGCTAGCTATCTAGGTCTTTAGCCTTTCCTTTTAGCCATCCTACACACTCTGGTACTGCCTAGACATTGTCTCCTTTCTCAGTATTGAGAACTGGCCATTCCGCTGTACAACACTGTGCACTCACTGCTATCGGTTCTGCTCTTATTGTTGGACGGAGAGACGGTTGCTCTCTTTTTGTTTCTCCCCTTTACAGGGTTGAGAAATTATACTGCAAATCGCCATCTGCGCTTTGGACGCAAGTCAAAGACGTGTCTCTCTGAGACATAATTTGTATTGTTAGCTCTCTTTCGACTGGCTCTACCCAGTCGGTACGTTACAACGTGAAATTTTTGGGAACAGGTCATAGTCCAGTCTACGCCTAGAATCAGGTGGCTATCACGTAGGAGCTCTTTCCGGAGAGAGGTCTTCTAACTAAATTAAATGTTTGCGAAACGAACTTGTGATGTACGTCACTGCTGAAAAGAATAAACTTAAATTTTTAATTCTTATCGAAGAAACATATCTAATAGTTCCAAATCTTGCCAGGGCGCCAGTCAGTGATAATATTTTTTTGGAGGCACTGAGTCCTCTAAGTTTAACTCAAAACCTATAAACTCAAAATGGCCGGCAGCTCATTTATACGAATAGACTCCACTTATTACAAGGGGGAGGAGAAACGATACCCCCTATCTGGGATTCTCCTCTATCGCAACAAAGAAGTTACGAGTTTTCCAATTCAAAGCCAAAACTATTATAATTTATACAAAAAATTAGAAAATTGAACACAAAATAAGGCAGAAATCAAATTTCGGCGTTTTCATGTTCCATTATTCATGTCTTCGTCAGGATAAGAACAAATCAACATGACAAAAGAAAATTAAATTGATCGATTTTTCCGATAATCGATATCACAAATTATTGGAAACTCGATCCCAAATGAGATATCCACAACTGCAAAATAATGACAATATTAATCGGAAACTTAAACTTAAATTTGCCTTTAAATGTCAGATAAAATCGTCAGATTTCCTCAACTCTAAAGAAACGTCACAAGAGACGCCATTATATGGCCAACAATAGGCTCCCCGAAAAACTCTATATTCTCTCAAAAATCTCCATTATTCACCTCTGCCCAACTGTTAAGTCGCTCCACCACGTATTTCTTCAGGCATAACAACAACCGGGACGCCAAAAATACTCAAACCATACTCAAAATGTGAGAACAATGTTCTCTCCTCAAAAACTTAACGTGACTACGCTCGTCTCATAGAAGGGGGGCTCCAGAGTCCACCAGAGGCTTTACTCAAATTGTGATTTACTTTCTTTAAAAAAAGGACTTTTAATCAATAAAAGTCAAATACGAGGTAAAAACATTAAACTCGGTTGACGAAGGAGGTCGTCACAAACTAATCCTGAATTTTTCGAAACTAACTAATCCTAAATTTTTCCTAAACCGTAAGCTTTGGCGATCAAGGCAACCGAGGGAGCTAATTTCGACTCTATGGCCTTCTACTCGTACTGACGGGAAAATTCGTCAATCCTCTCTCAACGAAGGGCGCACGGATATCTCAAACTCAGTTATGGTTTCCCTATGCAATTAACAAAAACGGCTTTCCAAGGACTACCAAGAGCCACCACGTCGGCCAATTTTTCACGGTGATGCCGGGGGCTTTCACTCAATTACTCGTTGACTAATCTAATCTGGTAACGGAGGTGAATTTGAGGTGTATTTACTAATTTTGTACTAATCGTTACCTGTAACGGTGTGTTTTCGGTAATTTTCTGCTGTTCTTTCTCGTTCTTAATCCTAGGTAGTTACCCTACAGGATTACTGTCTCAAAAGGAGGCAAAGGACTCGATTATACCATAGGAAAATAGGAAGGGGGTCTACGCTAGTCGAAATGACAGGGTATAATATTGTCGCAAGTGCATAGAAAACTAAACGTACTCATTCTCCTGGATAGCTTGGGGCTCCTGTCTCTTTTTCTTCTTTCTCTAGTTTCTTTCTCAATTCCGCTGTCTCCCTCTTTTTTCTGCACTTCCTTTCTGAATTTCTCATCTATACTTCGTTTTACTCCATTTTTAATTGCGGGCTCATCTTTGTTTGTAAATTAATCGGTAGCTTCCCATGGAAGTTCAGGCGGTCAGAGGGTCTTACTAGGGTAAAGTACCCTCGGAGGTATTTTCAGGGGTCCTCCATTCTTTGCTATGATGCCCGAAAGTTCTTCAGGGAGCTGGATGGAGGAAATAAATATCGGAGAATGAGTTGCCTAACGCTGACCACATAACTTGATATGTTTTCTTCCCGTATGCCCTTCAGGTTTTCACGATCCGGCCTCATACCACCATTGTACTCCATTGGCCGGACGGAAAGTAAAACCTCCGCTGAAAAAGCCTGGTACAGTCATCCTTTTGACGGGACTACCGCTTGGCATTGAAACTACAATTAGAATTAATAATAAATAAATTAATTAGGCAAACCTAGATCATTGGCCTGCAAATGAAGCATTCTAACCGTACGGTTACTACCGTCGGTACGCAACCTAATATTATTATTACTATTATTGTTATTAGACTAAAGAACAAGTTATTACTAAAAATATTCTCCGAACCAGAGATTTCATTCAACAGTTTACTTCTTCGAGCCTGATTGGTGGGCTATTTTTGAGTTTTTTCACGGCTCCCTTCGTGTTACGAGAGTGCTGATTGAACAGCGTCATAGAATAGCGGAGCATAACGTTCGCCGTTGCCGCACAAAGAAATTTGAATTCGTTCAATGCAAGCGGTGCTCATCAAGTTCGTCTCGCATCACTTCAATAACTCGCGTTACCGACCGCAACGTTTGGCAGCGCACACAACGTCCGGCTCGAGGCGGAAAAATTCAAGATGACCTATACAGCTTGAAAGAAATAATCATTGTCTTCTTAACTTTTTATTGAATATTCTTATCTGTTCCGATATCTGGAATTGCCGCAACTTTTGGACATTCTTTGGAGTTTCCTTATTTATGACATATTGGAGACCGATTGGGCACAGCTGGGGGCTTCTCATGAGAATATGGCAGGTCAGAAAATCCGGAAGTTGACTTGTCACGATCATTTAAAATCCAGATTTTCCACATCGTTCTTACAAGTTATAAATCAGCTCCGATAACGCTGCTGCAGCCTGTCGAAGAAGGGTATTCCAAACCTGAAGTAGTCACTTTTTAATGGCTGGGGAAGGTCAACTGATCAAGCTCAACACGACACGACTATCTGATATCAAGATGAGAAAATGTCCAGACATTTACAATGAATGGAGGCCATGAAAAGATCTTTCCCATTAAAATACTCTGACTTGTATGCCTCTGCGGGCTCTGGTTGTATTACCTCGAAGATGTTCGTTGATTGCTACGACAATAAGCGATTGCAGTTTATCCTGACCAACTCCTGAATCCAGCTCTAATTAAATGTTACAGCGCTCTGATTCCAGTTTTTGAATTGAGTGCCTCCGAGACACTCAGTGCTCTTGAAGCTCTACATCAGCCAACCGAACATTGGGCTCCCGTTGTTCTTCACACATAAAGGGGTAGAAGAATGATATCAGTGCATCCGCTGACTATCCACACTCACCTAGGCTCAAATGTGGACGATTGCATATTTTGGTAGATGATGGGAGAGAATTAAAGCAAGTCTTATTTGCTTCGAATTGCTTCATTGCGTATAGCTTGGAGAGATAAAAAGGATTAAAATTATCATGGGTGAGATCTTTTAGGTTGAGATTAACTTCACTAAACTCGGAGGATCGTTTAAAAAGGCCCTGAGCGCAATTTTCAGGGTGCCTCAAACAAAGATTTGAATTGAATTGTGCGAAATCAAGATTTCCTAATGTGTCGCGCCTCTGAATCTACTAAGGCCAACCCAATTTAGCTGGGATGATCCAGTACGAACACAATCGTGCGGAGAAAAAAGCATTGAATGTGAGTTATGGTATAACTTACACTATATCAAGTTAATTAAGCGGTTTAGGGTGTAAGGAAATCTGGGAATTTCCTTTTGGATGGCAAGATCATCCATAGAATTGTTAAAACTTCGTGAGTACGCAGAGAAAGACCCCTGAGAGTTCAGATTTGAAATTTAGAGTCATTGACAATTTAGGATGTAAGTGCCTTTGTTGATGCCCAAAATTGAAGAGAATTTTGATTGCGTATTTCACGTTATTTGTTTTGAAAATTTAATTGCGTTTTCACACCAAAAATATTAACTTTCAAGATTATTGAGGTTTAGTGAAGAATTATTGCGAATTATCGCCAAATACTGAATTAAAATTTCGAGAAATAAGAATTCATTAGGTAGAGTTCCTTATTTAATCGCGTCTTAAGCCAAAATATACCGAGCTGAACGGTTAGATTTAGGATAAAATTCTTAGATAAATGTACAGGATAGGTTTAGGATTAATTGGAATGTTATCGCTCAAATTATAGGATTTACGAGGCAGAACAGGTTAGGGTTAAGGTTTCGGTGACAGGTGAGGAGGGAATCAATGCAACCATGAGGAACTCCTGAGTAGTCAGGTTGCTTGGGGTTCGTCAAAATTCGAATTTAAAGAATTAATAAGAATTAATTATGGGTGGAAAATTAGGATTTAGGTAATTTTATTCGTTCTGATCCCGTGATCCCGTGAGAAAACCATCCTAAATACGCGCCCTTAATTAAAAAGAATTTATTTGATGAGGAAAACCGTTCATCATCTCGAAAATAATTTAATTGCAGTTTTGCCTTACTTTCCATTTCGCGCGCTAGGGAATTAAAAGTTACTGCGGTTTAGTTGCGAGATAGGTCGCTAACCGCGTTCCCGCCGGCCATGCTGCGAAACCGCCAGTTCCTTGTTGACATCAGTATAGGTACGGGTGCGTGCAGCAAGTTAGAGTTTTTTTTGCATTAATTGCGAGTTTTGGAGGATTCCTTGTGTACCGAAGAGTTAGCGTGAGGTGTGAGGAACATTTAGAGACCAGGGAAGGAGACAAATAGTTGGATATTTGCTGAGATACAGCCTGGAGACAAGGAGGACGATTTCGGGTGAGCATTACCATGCTTTCCCATGTATTTTTGCAGATTTCGCGTCACGAATGTGTGTTAGATTCGTTCTCGCGCATTCAACTTATTAATTAACTAATGCTCAGTGCGGAAGAGCAGAATTCGTGCCTATAGAGCCATTTTTACGAAAAATATCCGTTCGAGAATATCACGCCTCGTGTTAGAAATTCTCATTGTTCGACACGATCCAACTGCGCAATAGACGTCACATTCGAGAATTATCGCCGAGGTGAGAGCCCCTCTCATCTCTCATTCCCTCTTGCGATTATTTTATCGCTTCAAATTGCTGTTATAGCCATTTTTACTAATAGTTAAATACACCTACGAACGTTAACAATTCGTCATGCGATTCACGCCCTAGTATTTCGGACATTTCGACGTTTTGTGCAGTTTTCGTGCGTCGAGAGACTTCATCTCGAATCTCGTGTGCCGTGCCGGCCGATAGCTCTCACGTGGCAGGGTTTTATGCTCAGTGAGCCTCCACTTTTAGAATGTTCGAGCAGTGCCGTATCTGAGGTGCCATGCCCCCTGCACCTTAAAGTTTATTTGTGGGGGTTTGGGAATTATTAATCTTGGGGTATTTTCTCGAGCTTTGTTTCATTTATTGAATTATGCGGAATGGAAGTTAGGTGCTAATTGCGAATATTCGCCTGAGATTATTCTTGTGCCTTGTGGCCAAATTCGAGATTATTAGGATTTTGAGTAATTAGAATTTCTGGGTCTCTACGTACGTCACGCCTGATTTTGTATGTCTCTCTCTCAACTTTGTAATAATGATTTTCCTATTGAATATAATTTTGGTTCTGCTCTTGAATTTAGAGATTTTGCGTAATTTATTTTGGAGTTTTCCCCAATAAACTTATTTCCACCAGGATCCACCCCTCTCTACATAACCGACCCCCTGAGCAGCGCGGGTAATACCACCTTTTCCTGGGATTTTCTTTCGAGATGTTGTTTTATAGTATTCTTTCGGGTTTTCGTTTACGTTTTGAGAATTAAGGTATTTCGGTGTGTTATTTCCGGAGGAAGAAAAAATGACTGGCGCCGAACCTTCGATTTTTATCTTGACGATTTTAGATTCCAGGGGAAAAGGGCAGGTTAACTGGCCAATTTCATCCCCACTGAATTTGGGCATATTACAAGGGAAATTTATTAGGATCACTAAAAAATGAACGGGAATTAATTGGAATATATTTCCCAGCCATAGAGCATGGCAATAGTTTTCTACCACGAAGTGACTTCTTCGTTTTTGGTACTTCGAGCAAATTAACGGTAATAAGAATTAACTCGCGACAAGTGCTTAGAAAGATTCTAGCTTTCTGCTGGGGTTAAGGAAATAAGTAGAGCAATAGCAAGTTCCTCCAGTGAGGTACATATCGCTGGTGATATACGAGAACACGAAAATTCCACGAAACGTCGCTCATTCATTTTGAATATTTTTCTCGCTGCGTTGCCCGCATTAGTTGACCGCACCGCCAGGCTACGATTTTGGAGAAATATGATTGACACCTTTGCTCGTTAAATAAAAAATGTCTTGCAATTAAAACTGTTACTTATAGAAAATGCAAAATTTTTCAATAATTATGTCCAATGCAGTCTGATACTCCAAACAGTTGTTTTTTAATTGTCAAACTTTCAGATTCTCTATAACAAATTGGCACGGAAAATATTACGAAACTACTGCCATCGCAAATTTGGTTTCAGATTTGAATCTTAATATTTTGGCTTCCGGATGGAACCTTTGTGTTCGGCCATGATCAAGTTCCCTATTTTTTGTGTTAGGGTAACTCACTGCAGCCTAAAAAGTTCGAATATGTCGTTTTTAGATGGTGTATGTAAGCATGTATGTATGTATGTATGTGTGCATATGTGTATTTTTTAATTTCTTTCTCTCCCTCTATTTTTGTTCACTACGAATTAATGGAATGCCATGATTTTTTCTTTAATGAATATAGAATTGTAAAAGCTCTATCTATTGACTCTGATTATTATTGCAATTTCCATGACAATTCAGAAGAATCCGCAATTTTTCAATGAATTTTTTTGTTTTTGTTTTTCTTTAAATTTTTTCACGTGGATCAATAGAATCTCATGAATTCCCCTATGAATATAGACTTCCATGCGCTCCATCCATTGACACCAATTGGAATTGAAAGCGGCAGAAAGATTCGGAAATATTCGTATTTTTTCGAAAATCGATTTTCAATGATACTTAAGTAATTACTATCAGAGAGAAATTAACGAGCTCTTAAAGATTGATACACAGACAGACATTCACAGGTCAGATGATCCGTTCAGCTAACTATTCGCTCGCCTTAAATAACCAGTGGCCTCTCACCTCTGATACTTGAGGCGCCACTTGATGAGCAGCGATAATTATGGTATGAACGCACCATTAGTGATTGACAGCTATCAGCTTGCGCCCCTTTAATCGCTCTCATTTGTATATTGTTCGTTCGTGACTTTTCGTTGCAGACACTGGGCTACTAGGTAGGTCGAAATATCAAATAAAAGGCGAACCGGGTTAAACTCAATTGTACGTTTCGTACGATTCAGAATAATTGCAAACGACTTGATGTAATGAGAAGAGTCAAGCTGTTGTCTCAGGCTAGAGGTCAGTAGTTGCGATAGAGAGTGGTGCCGTGAAGCTGCTTCCTCAAAGACGAGTTTCGGAAAGTCAGGCGAATTGGCAGGGTACCGACTCGAATTAGTTCAGGCTGGTAGATTTGTAGAAATAATTCAGACGAACTGGCTTCAAGAAAAAGTGTCCAGTTGTATGCTCAGATCAAGGTCAGTCATGACGTCAGAGGGTGATCCTGCAGAGCTGCTTCCCTTCCTTAATATTATGTGGGGTTATTTCCAAGCGCCTTGTCTTTATGTTGTGTGACGAAGACATGTTGCTTCCTCAAAGACGAGTTTCGGAAAGTCAGGCGAATTGGCAGGGTACCACCTCGAATTAGTTCAGGCTGGTAGATTTGTAGAAATAATTCAGACGAACTGGCTTTAAGAAAAAGTGTCCAGTTGTATGCTCAGATCTAGGTCAGTCATGACGTCAGAGGGTGATCCTGCAGAGCTGCTTCCCTTCCTTAATATTCTGTGGGGTTTTTTCCAAGCTCCTTTTCTTTAGGTTGTGTGACGAAGCCATTATTTATAGCCCCCCCCCCCCCCCGGCCCACTAATAATTACACTGGTCTTTTCCGTAGGATAAGTTATTAGAATAAGGTATTAGGATAAGATATTAGGATAAGGGATTAGTATCGGTAAAACTAGGTTAGGAAAACCTGTCACCGTTGATTTCCCACTTCCAAACTATTCCTTCCACCCGCCCCTTTCCCTTGCCATTGCACTCACGCCGGCCCGATACTGACGATGGACGAAGAGGATGAAAACCTCCCACCCCCCAGTTCCTCACGCCGCCACACGCCAAGAAGAAGGAAACTGGCGAAAAGGCGAAATTCCGCCCTTCTCCTTTTCTTTATTTTCAGGCCCTCCCATAATCAATATCATCATTTAAACAGAATTCTTCCCCCAATAGATTAATATCGTTCCCTGGCCTGGAATAACTTGTTGTTAATTCTCAGACCAAGGTCACAGTGGTTATACCAAGTTTTTCAAATATAAAAAAATTTAACCATAGTAAACTGTGGCGTCCACAACAGGTTTACGCGCTGTTCTCAGAATTTTCCTATGCTCTTTCGTCCTGCACATGTTTCAGTACCGCCCAATTATTTTGAGAATTAATATACTTTGCCTGATTAATCGCGTGATTTATTACCACTGATTTTATTCTGTGACGGAGTGACTTTTTTGTCAATTTAATTGGTTTTTTTTTACTAACGCCATGTGAATCATTTTTCATTCATTTGCATCTCGCCCTTGATCCAAAAATATTTCCAAAATAAGTTCCTCACCGGAACAATAATTAATGAACTTTGCTCTTCAATTGATGGAAATAACCTCGGCAAATATCTTAGTAAATTAATCATTAATCCAATTGAATTAATGAGTTGCCGTCAATACATTGCTTGTTCACGTTTAATTCACATTTAATTTTAGTATTTACGAAATAAATAAATACGATTATTAAGGAAAAAGATTATGAGAAGTTTTTTGCTCCTCCACTTTCGCACTTTTAATTGGTGTTGCAAAAATTCTCGATTTCTAATGGTCTGATGTATTCCGAATGGAGTGTTTGGGGAGGGAAATTCGGGGCCTAACGCCAGAGGGATATTAGTTCCCGAGGTTCCTTTAGAAGTCTCAGACCGGGTTGACTAGACCAGGCAAAGTGTGCTCAATGGGCTCACCTAGCTCCCAACTTCAATTAGGTTAATGACTATAAAAAAATGAATCCTAATGTAGTGTGCAGGTAGTGGGAGGGGCGAGCCTACGATGCTTGGGTCAGAGTGGGGGTGTCGTTACGTCAGTCAACGCACAAAACTTTGAATTTTTCAAAGGAAATTTTGCAATCGAATCCACGATGAAATATAAGCTCGTGAGTTCGTTGCCACTGGGTCAGTTAGTCAGGTTGTCAGACACAGACAATTAGTAATCCGATTATTCGTTAAGTCACTTTCTTGTAATTCACATTGCCTGATATTTACGGCATTAATCAAAGACTATATTTATTGAATAAATCGTTTAATCGTTAAAAAGTTGAATCTCCCTGAGAGATATTCATTTCTAATTATCTACAAGTGATCTGTCCCTATCATCGAACCCAACCGCTCGGGTCTATAACAGGAATATTTGGGTCTAATTGGGTTTTATGGCTCCGGCTCCCGAAGATCCGACTTCGCCCATGTCTGGAGTAGACTGTTCAATGAATGATTTTGAGTTAAGTTATTTTTACAAGCGTCTTCGTTATCACTTGTTTTTTGACAAGTTGTTCGTCAACGTATTAACTTTCTGTTTTTCATTTCCATTAAACTATAATCTCATGGGGTGTTAATGCTTCAGTTACTCGTGTCTTTTTTAAAGTAAATTCATTTTGTTTATCAAATTATTAAAATCAGTGTCTTGTTCAACATTTCGCATTACTTGTAATTATTATTTAAAAGACCCTCGATTATTTGTAAATTAATTTCTGCTCCTTCTTGTTGTACCCATAATAGACTGTCGGAGTCATTTGTCCAAAATTAATCTGGTATTATAATTAATTTTTCCTTGAAATAGCCTTGCTAATACTCTTTGATTCCTTTTCCATTTCTTTCTTATATTACCTTTCATGACAAGGTATTTACTCAACAAATTTAAACGTGTATCTCTACATTGGAAAAATATGAAAAACGTCGATGGAGTAAATTAGAGTAATTCAACTTGTTTCGTCAAATGTTGTCGACATTGTCCATTGTTACACTCCAAAGTACGTCACCCTCATCTTTCCCTTATTGCGATGTTACTGGGAGCACTCTATTGAAAGATTTGTAGTGAAAGTTCCTGAAATTATTCCAAGTTGATCCACGCGTTATATCCGTTACTAGTTTAACGTGAAGAAGATGCATCAGTGCTGAGAATGAGATTTTTTGTCATCAATGTTAATATTAATGACAATTTATATTAATTTTACAGTATGGAAGGAGGCGAGCTCTTTCAACGAATACAGGATCGACAGGATGGTGCATTTACAGAGAGAGAAGCAGCGGAAATAATGTTCGAGATTTCCATTGCAGTTAAACATCTTCATGATATGAATATCGCACACAGGGATCTCAAACCTGAAAATCTTCTTTATTCCAGATCAGGTAAGTATCTACGTAGTAATATATCTAATTCGCTTTATTAAAGCTGTTTCTACGTTCAGATCACACAGGAATATTGAAATTGACGGACTTTGGATTTGCCAAAGAAACTCACGTCAAGGACACTCTACAAACGCCCTGCTACACTCCTTATTATGTAGCCCCTGAAGTTTTAGGTCCAGAGAAATACGATAAAAGTTGTGACATTTGGTCACTTGGAGTCATAATGTACATACTGTAAGTAAATCATTCTCAAATTGAATTTTTTTTTTATTTGGAACGCATCAAATTAAATTTCGACTAGCAGAAAGTGCAATATACTGCGTCCAGTATGAAAATGGAATGAGGTATACATGAATTTTCTAAGCGCGTGATTTTTCTCGAGAAAATTGGAAGTTCTCTCTTCATCTGAAACACATACGGCAAATAGAATTCAATTACTTTCTATTACAATTGCCGAATTCATCAGTTTGTTCACCCCTAACGAACTAAAGAAAACGTCGCCGTGATATTTGAGTTTACAGACATGTATTACCTTCAGATCTATCAACTGACATTCTCTTTATTTTGATCCCTAGGGAAGTTAATTCACGTAAAAGTTCAATAAACTCTTGAGATAAAAAGTAGAAGGAAATCCGATCTCGAAATATCGCCACCGTCAAAGTACGACTCGTAAGACGAAATCGACTTGCCACCACAACGTCGTGGTTAAATCTCAAAATTCCAAATACATCCGCGTGTGGGGCACGCGCGGATGATCCCATGTTAATAAATAATTCAAGGAGGCATAGTGAGTCGATTATCTCTGTTGCTACTGCACCTAAAGCAGAATGGACTAAATCTCACCCTCCGTTTGAAGATCCCCTGAAGGAGGGATGGCTCTCAGACATGTAATCGGTTTTGCTCGGTATGTCGGATTTTTTCTATTTCAACTATGGTGATGGTGTTCGTCCCTAATGTAACAAAGAGAGTTCTAGAGATACGTCGACTGGCCGTAAGACAAAATCGACCCCTAATCACGACGTTGTGGCTAAGTCTCGAGCATCTCAAGTTAATGCACGCGGAGCCGGCGCCGATCATCTTGTAATTAGAAATTATGCAAAAATTCCGAAATCAGCAAACAAAAATATCGACCCTTAGAAATATTATGTAATCTTCAGTAAAAAAAAAAGGAGTATTCGGACAAAAAAATCTCTATAAAGTGAGTGTATAACAGCCGCATATTTATACGGGATTTCTCGGAAAGCGCGGCAATCAAACCACTTATAAGTCTACTCGCAAATGAAAATATCAAGCCCAACCCTACTACGGCGTCAGCACGTTTTACAGGTTCATCAAATGAAATGAGTACCGAAAGAAAACTAGTTTTCATATTTCGACGAAGAGGCCTTACCAGTTGACAGATTCTCAAATTTGATGGTCCTATCAGAGCAGTAGTCACGGCAGTAACCAACTCTATCAACCGCTAACTCAACCGTGAAAACTGTACCTTACAACATTTTTAAAACAGCGATTTTATTGTGAATATCTTCATCAGGAAATAACTTTATGGATACGACATGTACGGTTATTGCACTGCAAAAAATATGGCTTTCAAATATACATGTCATAACAATTATACATGATCATCTTTTTCTATTCAATTATTGTGAATCAGGGGACACAAGAGAAGGAGCAAATGAGCGAAAAGAGGACAATGTCGGGATTTTTATGGACATAGATGGGGTTTTTAATGATACTTTCTTTCACATGATGGAGGAGACAGCATCAGTCTTCGAGATCGAAGTATTCATGATCAAATGGATAACCGTCATGCTTCGGAAACGAGTGGTATACTCCTCTTTCGCGCACAATAAGGTCAAGGCGCTAGCGGGGCGGAGCTGCCTGTAATAGGGTAGGAAAGAGGGCTTTCTGACTCCCGCTGTGGCTACTTATCCTGAATGAGCCCCTCATTGAGCTTTAGAGCAGGAATGAAGGCTCATATTCCGCAAATTACAAAAGGCGCGGGACCATGTTCAGTATTGCTGCTACT
The DNA here is from genome assembly GCF_000806365.1 of Fopius arisanus. Classification (NCBI taxonomy): domain Eukaryota; kingdom Metazoa; phylum Arthropoda; class Insecta; order Hymenoptera; family Braconidae; genus Fopius; species Fopius arisanus. The sequence continues at coordinate 49,446 of NW_011887889.1, read as the reverse complement.
CTCATGGTCTTTCAGTAAACGCATGTAAGATTAAGATGGTCTTCATATGCGACAGAAGGAGAGTCGTAGGACCTCCCTCTATACAGGGTGTCTCAGAATTACGTGCTGATACTGAACCGGCATGTACAGGGTCTGAGTCTCAGCGCAAAAGTCCTTTTCCACTTTTGGATCGGAAGCACCCCTCCAGAGATATTGGCATACTCATCATAGTCCGTGGCATTTTATGAAATCCAAGGAAGTCAATCCCGAACATGGGGATGATTCTGATAATTAACGTAAAGAATACTAACCTCGATAGAAGTATAAGATGAAAAAATGCAAATCAATTGGCAGAGAATTGTATGATTATAAAAAGGCAATAAAGCCATTCAAGATTTGGCTAAGCATTAAAGCCTTAGATTCGACTGATGATGTGAAATCAATGAATGGATGCTTTTTTTTTTTCATTTTTTTAAATCGTAATTTGACAAAGTTCCGATCATGATTACATTTCATTCAACTATTTGAAATATGCAGATCATCTTAAAGGCGAAAAAAAACACAAAAAATTTAGGAAAAAAAATTAATGGCCCTTTACGGCTACCCGGAGGTGGTCCTCCTGTCCTCTGTTATTTCGACCCAGGGCAAGGTCATACTAGTCTGCGACTCTGTCGGAATCCCTCAGAACCTGGGACGCTAATTCGGCCGAGGTGAATATTTTCACATTCCCCTCACGATCCCGCGTACTCACAGCCATCAATTGCCGCGTTCCGTCGGGAGCGATTCTCTCAGGCTACTCAAAATGGTGACGCATGTTGGATCGACAGGAGCCTCTTAGACTCCAGACCCATGGGCCATAAGCGGTAATCTTTTTCTTCCCGAGCCAAATGCAGGTCTGAGACACAAAGCCGTCACTGCATGCTTCGAAGCGACCCATGAGATTTCACATCTCGCCCTCGTGCTTGTTTGAAACCTCCTGCATTATATGCATTCTATCTACGTTCTGTTTAAAGGGAAGTCTGAATCCCTTCGATAATACAGCTGTCGTAAATAGGATAACTAATTCTTCGTCTGCGGATAGTTCTGTGTCCAACAGCATGCTCTTAGAATCAGTTAGAAGTTTCTTCATCATTGCAGCATCACGTCCACATTATATATTAATGGGCTTCGTTCATTTCTGAGCGGTGGCAACTAGTGTTAATATTTCAATATATTTCACCATACTATTATAATTTCATCAAAATAGAAGGAGGGGTTATGAATTAGGTGTTAAGAGACGTTTAAAGTTGTATGGAAATTGATGGAGAACTGAGAATAAAAAACATTTGGACACAAATAAAAGTATTGAATTATGAATTATTATCTGCTTTATTATTGAAACGTGAACGATCTTATGAATTAGCCAATGAATTCACCAATGGTCTTCGTTAGTTAAGAAATATTGAAAAATACTGTAAATATTTATTAATGCGACACAATACTATGTCCTTTTATGAGGAAATATGAAATTAACAATTAATTACTCAAATTAAATTACAATTTTTTCAATCCAGATTAAGGAAGTATTACTGTCTCCCCACCACTTTTCATATTTTCGGCCGATTCCTCGTAGAGTGTTAACCAGGTTGACGGGAAAGAAAGTAGCGTTTTTGAGTTTTAATGTTATTTAATGGCTCACAAAGTCTCACCTTCATGCGACTATTTTTATACATTTTGTCTAAAGTTTTATGAATTTTGGAAAAAGTTAAGAAAAAACGCACACAAGTTGTTGCACAGCGATGAAACTTCGTGAGTTATTTAATAACGTTAAAACTCAAAAACGCTATATTTGCTCCCGTCAATCTGATCAACAGTTTGCGAGAAATCGGCAAAAAACGTGAATAGTAGAGGGAAGACGGCAATATCTCCTTCAGAGATGAAATTGATACAATCCATGGGGAATTTAATCTCACATTGATCGCATCTGATTCCATCCCTTAATTTTAATTAGAGGAAAAGATATTCATTTTTGAGTGAAAGACATTGAAGAGTGAAATTTCGACGATTCTCAGCATTGCCATTTTCACCGCGTTTCTAATAGAGGAAAAAAAAGTCTGATGGATAATAAAATCGGTCTCAATTGATAGTGAATTTAATTCTCCATCGATCGTCCTTGATTTCATCCCTTCATTTTAATTAAGGCAGGAGTTAGGAATTATGTCCTTCTAAAATTTGATTATTTTTGGAACGGGGACAGCGCTTTCAATTTTGAAAAGTCAAAAACCCAATCCTGAAGACACCGATAAAGGAGGGGTCAAGTTACTCGGAAACACACAAGTTTCGCAATTTTGTCACCGATTATTTCCCTTCAAAATTGTTTTCTTTCCGGGACGGGGATACCGCTTGCAATGTTGTCAATTAAAAATTCGAATTTTGACGCCACGACTTGAGAAGGGATTGAACTACTCGGGAAAATAATTTTCGAAACTTGGTTATCAACTATTTCTTTTCTAAAATTGTTCATTTTTGGAGTAGGCATAGACGCTTTCAACTTTCACAATTCAAAAACCAATTTTGGCTACGCCACTTCAGGAGGTATCAAATTATTCGTAAAACTAAGTTTTGGAATATTATCAGCCATTATTCCCCTTCAAATTATTATTTTTTTTCGTAACCGAAATAACGATTTTAATTGAGAAAATTCAAAAATTCAAACTTGAAGACGCAACTTCAGAAGGGAACAAATGACTTCGAAAAATTACTCTGAAAAATTAGTTTCGAAATTTTAAGAGCAATTATTTCCCTTCGAACTTTTTTCCTTTCATAACGGGTATAGCGCTGTCAATTGGCAAAATTCATAAACCCACCCTTGAAGAGAGGCCTCGAGGAGGGGTCAAGCAACACGTGAGCATAAGTTTCGAAATTTTGTCACCAATTATTTCTGTTCAAAATTTCTTTCTTTCCGGGACGGTGATACCGGTTTCAAATTTGTCAATTAAAAAACCGAATTTTGACAACTGAATTTTAAAAACTTCGTTCTGGAATTTTGTCAGCAATTATTCCCCTTCAAATTATTTTTTTTCGTAACCGGGCTAGTTTTTTAAATTTGGAAAATTCAAAAACCAAAGCATGAAGACGCAACTTCAGAAGAAGTCAAATGACTCAGAAAAATTACTCTGAAAAATTACTTCAGAAATTTTCTCATCAATTATTTCCATTCAAAATTTGTTCCTTTGCGAAACGGGAATAGCTTTTTCAATTTTGTAAATTTTAAACCCCAATATTGAAGACACGGCTTGCGGAGGGGTGAAGTTACTCGGAATAACAAGTTTTTAAATTCTGGCAACAATTATTACCCTCACAAATTTGTTGCTTTCCGGAACGGGGATAGGGTTTTCAATTTTTAAAATTAAAAAATCCAGTCTCGAAGATGCAACTTGAAGAGGGGCCAATTTACTGCAGAGAAGAAATTTCAAAAAATTCTGAGCGAATAATTTCACTTGAATATCATTTCGCTCTTCAGTTGTTTAAAAAGATGAATTCATCTTCAAGTCACAAAAAAATTAAGTCCGAAACGTCGTCGAGGTGATTGCACGAGTAAACAACTATATTCAAGTTATTAACGCACAAATCATTGCGCAAATCATTGACACATTAGCAGTATTGTAAGTACTTGCTAATTGGTGATGAATTATCATTTTTTGTTTTCAAATATATGATTCCTGTTAATAACCTCAACGCACAACTTGCAGACTGCCTTCATGAGAAAACCATCTGCGGTCGACCGCAGATTAGAATAACTCATCTAAAAACACCTAATTCAACCATTGTTTTTCCCCATCACTGTCCATGTATCCCAGTATTCAATTGCTCTGTAAGTAATTATTTCATTAAGACTATCTTAAAAAGTGAAAAAATGTGACTTTTTTCCTTCAAAATGTTTCTCTTTCCCGAATGGGGATAGTGTTTTCAAAATCGTAATAGTAATTTATGTTACAAGGGCTGAAAAGTATTTTGGCAACGTGTTTTATCAGAATCGATTTTGATTAAATATGTTGCTAAAATGCTTTTCAGACTGTCCAACATGTTATTTTATGTTACAGAGGCCCGACTAACCTTGTACTTTTATTGCCCGAGGGAGGTAAGTAAAAATGAAGGCGATAAGCGCTCATTTACCTCCATAGGGCAATAAAAGTACGAGGTTAAGTTGGGTCGAGTGACATAAATTCCAATACCCAATCTTGACGACACGGTTTGAGAGGGAATCAAATTACTCGGGAAAATAATTATCTAAACTTGGTTATTAATTATTTCCTTCCAAAATTGGAAATAGATTTAGAAATTGTCAGCAATTATGCTTCTTCGAACCTTTTTTCTTTTCATAACGGGTATTAATAGCGCTATCAATTTCAAAAATTCATAAACCCACCCTGGAAGAAAGGAGGATCAAGCAACACGAAAACATAAGTTTCGCAATGTTGTCACCAATTATTTCCCTTTAAATTTTTTTCTTTGCGGGGCGGGGATACCGCATTCAATGTTGTCAATTCAAAATCCGAATTTTGACGCTACCGTTTGAAAAGGGATTGAATTACTCAGCAAAATAATTTTCGAAACTTGGTTATCAAATATTTCTTTTCTAAAATTGTTCATTTTTGGAACAAGGACAGACGGTTCCAACTTTCACATTTCAAAAACCGATTCCGGCCATGCAACTACAGGAGGGGTCAAATTATTTTTCTTTTTGCAACCGGAATAGTGCTTTCAATTTTGAAAATTTTAAACCCCAAACTTGAAGACACACCTTCAGAAGGGGTCAAATCACTCCGAAAAATTACCCTGAAAAATGAATTTCAAAATTTTGTCACCAATTATCTCCCTTCAACATTAGTTCATTTGCGGAACGCGGATAGCGCTTTCAATTTAAAGAATTCAAAAACCTAATCTTGAAGACACTGCTCGAACAAGGATCAAATTACTTGGGAAAATAATTTTTATCATTCTGTCTTTAATTAGTTCTTCTCAAGTTACTCGGTCAATTAATTTTCTCGCTTTTGTCGTCAATTATTAGCCCTCATTTTTTGTTTTCGTAACGGACAGGATGAAACTGGATTTTCAATATTTTTAATGCAAACTCTCGATCTTGGAGACCTAGTTATTCTTTATGGTAAACTGCGTATTTTTATAATTGTTTTGCAAATTTGGCGGATCCTTTCAAGGCAATATCGCTCTTTAGTCCCCTTCAACAATTTTTGCTTTTTTAAAATTATCTTCTTATAATTATTGGCGTACTTTTCACATCACAATTCGTATCCTCTATTTTTCTATTTTTTGCCTACTAAAGATTTTGTTTGATAGACGGTCCATGCAGGCTTTCAGTCAATAGAAGTTATTGAAGTCGATACCTTCGGAGAAATTCACATTCAGAAAATTACAGTGAAAAACGCAGATATCAAGCACACATCCATATTCTACGACAACAGGTTGAGTTTAACTAAGGAAAGATTTTTTCGACGGATTCGGGGCGATAAAAATGATTAAATAATCCATAATTATTGAAGACGTGTCGGCGGTGCGAGATGTAAGATCGAAGAATCACGATATACAAAGACACCATCACGAATACGGATAGGTGAAAGGGGGAAAAATACTAAGTACGTCACAATACACATTTTCATACATGTATACTGATTTGAAAGTCGAATTTTTATATTATGTCTATTTACATTGACAAAAAACTTTTGTAAGTCTTAATGACATGTGTCCTGAAAGTATCCAAGTATATAGAATGAAAAGAAATTATTATGAATGCTTCCCGTTAAAAATTCGGGAGATCCTGCTGCGAATCGGTTGTCATGAGAATCGACTTCAACCTAAGATCCGACACCGAACCGGGGTTATTATTCATTGCTGGGCCGGATGTCCGGCGAATGTTAATTGCGAACATCGGCAATTTTGGCTTTAATATTAGGCCGAGCAATGGTCGAATGCGATGATCCTACATCAATATTTGATTTGAACTCATTTTTATCGTGACAAGCTTATTGTACATGATAACCAATCATTCGACATTTTCGGTGTGTTACTTAACAAAACCATTAAAAAAATTTGCTTGCCTGCTTCACATCAACTTAAGCGGCTGCGTAACTTCTACATTTGAATCCAGAAAAAGTACTTACGGGCGGAGATTACACGTTTGAGCGAAATCGCAGTTTCTATCCATCGTATAGAACAATAAATAAATTTGTTGAACAACAATTTCCATTTGTTCGTCACTTTACATTTCCAAATTTGATTAAACACCACATCATTTACAAATGTTTTATACTCCTTAAAGATTAGCTTTCGAAATGATCAATATGACTTGTCAAAATGCCGTGTCACCAAAAAAATATCACGTTTTCTAAAAGGACCAGGAATCGCTGTATCCAAAAGATGTATGCATGTCATACTTGAAGGATGGCGACGAAAGCGAAAGCTAAAGCAAGACACAGGCAATGATCCTAAGAGACAGTGAGAGTGCAAGTGATGAATGAAGGGCGAAGAATAATGAAATCGACATGGAGATGGAGCCTACTTGTGCAAATGAGAATGCTGCATGAATCGAAGCCATCCATGGCGTCGGAGTAACATTCATTCTCATCATCATCAAATTCCTTTAACAATTGATGATGATGAGAATGAATGTTACTCCGACGCCATGGATGGCTTCGATTCATGCGAGGATGAGAATTCGGAAGATCATGCACCTGAAGTTGATATAGATTCAGACAGTAATTAAGGATCACACGAAGAACAAGAGTTTGATGATGCTGATTCTGAGGATGATGTCGAAAATCGTCAATATGAAGAGTACTTCTACGATGAAAACCCGCTGTATCATGATGCATCCATAACTATTGCTGAAAGTATCATAATGATTCGACAATTCTTCCTAAGGCACAATTTGTCGGATTCAGCCTTAATTGATTTATTACTCCTCATTGCTGCACATTGTCCTGTCAACAATAATTGTATCAAAACCCTTTACTTCTTCCGGAAATGGCTGAAGAATTCAAGTTATGAAATTGTGAAACACTTCTATTGCTCTGCTTGTGACAAGCCTCGAGCAAATTTCACTGAGAAATACTGCCCGCAAAACCAGACGTCTTACCTTATCGAAATTCCTCTCATTCCGCAGCTCTTTGAACTTTTTAAACGTTTTGGCTTCTCCAATAGTCTGTCGCAGCGCTTCAATAGGGACAAGAGAGTGCAGAAAGTCTAGAGGATATATATGATGGTGATGGATACACAAGTTATTACACTAATACAGGAGGAGTGGACTTAACTTCTCAATCCAATTTATCATTTATGTGGAATTCCGACGGGATTTCATTATTTAAATCATCCACGTTCAGTATTTGGCCATTTTTCCTAAAAATCAATGAACTCTCGTCTACGGAGCGCAATAAACCAACAAATACCATTATGGCTTGATTGAGGTTTGGGTCCAAAAAGCCAAATACTAATCGATTCATGGATTCATTGATCAATCCTCTACGGAATTTATGTCGTGGTATTCCTCTGTATATTGATGACTTGTAAAAATATATCATAATGAAAGCTGTGACAATATGCGGTACATGTGACCTGCCTGCTAAAGCCATTTTTCTAAACATGATGCAATACAATGGGAAGTTTGGCTGTCATAAATGCTTGTCTACTACAGTCAACATTGCAGGTCATAGAGTTTACACGCAGGTGAAGGATTGGGTACTGCAAACATTGATGAAAACCAAACAACATGCACAAGAAGCAGAAGATCGAACAAAGTCAATCTATGGTGTTGAAGGTCCAACGGTTCTGTCACTAATCACGCCACATTATATCCGATCAACTGTGTTTGACTCAATGCATATGGTCTCAGTTATTTCAAAAATGCTTTTGAACGTATGATTTGGAAAAGATAATAGACATCACTCTGCTTCTCTTTTTGAAAAGACAACAGCCGTGAACCAACGCCTCTGTGCTATAGAACCACCTTCTTTCGTCCAACGAGCCCCAAGAACGATTGATGACCTTGCTCACTGGAAGTGTTCAGAGCTCATCTTGGGGTTATTGATCTACTCTGTACCAGTATTGAATGACATAATGTCAGAAAAATACTTCTGTCACCACCAACAATTGGTTTACGGGTTGTATCTATTTTCCCAAAATTCTATTCCTCTTGATAAATTGCTGAAAGGAAAAGTACTTTTTGATCGATACCTAGAGAGTTTTGAAGAGTTATATACTTCCCAATTTATGACTGCTTATCTCCATTCTTTAGCTCATCTTTGGTGCATTGTCCGTGATTTCGGGCCATTGCACGTCACTTCGTGTTTCATGTTCGAAAATGCCCATGGTGTACTGAAATCGTACTTGCATGCCACTAGAAACCCGCAATTACAACTATGTACGGCCGTTGCCTCATATATGCAATTGGCTACCCTTCGATGAAGATATCTACAGCCGAGTAACATTGCTTCTACATTTTGCGATAAAGTGGAGAAGAAGGGTACACACCGATACAAATTATTGCGTATAGCTAATGAGGAATCCATCATCGGCACTGTTAAGAAAATTCTAGACGTTCCCCGCTGGGTTCGCGAAGTCTTGGCCCAATCCAATATTATTGAAAGAACAGTGTACGAATTCAATAGATTATGGCACAAAAGGATCACTTATGTTGCGAAATCGTACACAAGAGCGCTGTAAACAAATTCCACATTTGTAGAATTTACTCTCAATGATACTATGCACTTCGGGTATATTGAGAAATTCATACCTATCTCAAACTGTTTGTGTACTAATAGTTGCTGTGATACTTGTGTGAACGAAGCCCGATCTATGGCAATAATCACCAAATCTTCAACATCCCACCCATTTAAATTTCTTCAACATAGCATAAACACTGGAATTGTGATCGAGTCCATCCACCGAGTAACCATTGACTCCGACATTTCCCGATGCGTTATACCTGTGTCTCAGCTCAGAGCAGTCTATTTCCTAGTTGAATTTGGAAATACAGACTACATTCACGCAATGAAAGCCGTCAATCTATAATAAAAGTTAACAGATGTAAGAAATAAAAATCGAAACCATTGAATTGTCATTATATTGCACATTATATCGTAACAAGCCAAGTATTGTCGGGTGCTTCCTGAAGGAACTTGGCCAGCTGTTCATCTGTGAAAACTTTTGACTTCTTCGTTACGTGATCCGAATTTTTCTGATGGCCCTTTAAGAAAGTTGCGACTTTCTTGAATTGGTCAATATCGATTGAGTCATGTTGCAAGAGTTTTTTCTCAAAATCGAGTGTATCGCCCAAAGGGATGACAGTGCCATTCCATATTTAACTTTCTGATTCCGGTCGATCCCAAATGCCTCTTCAGCTTGTTGAAATATTCTAGTAAAACAGCTTCAGTGATATTTTTACATCTTCTCCTTCAGAAAACGTTTAAACTTGTCATAAGCTCGTTCATAATTTTTTTTTGTATTGCGGAGAGATTGTCCTTGATTTAGATTTAGCGAAATCCAAAACATCTTGGGGTACATGATCTTCGTCATTTTCGGCATCAAGTTCATTGTCTGAGATGTTCTGATAATCAAGTGAATTGACATTTGCTGATGCACTTGGTGTCAAGCTTTAGTCAGTTAGTCCATAGAACATGTCTGGCGAAATCATTTCTTCGTCACTCGGCTCACTGTCGGGTACACAATTTTTCAACTTTCTGATGTTTTTTTTCTCAATTTGTTTTTTCTCAATAACGTTCAGATGATGCAACAATTTTGCAACCGTGTTCACAACTTCTACTGCTGTCACGGATCACTGTCGCTCTTCATAGAAACCATCGTACATCCAACCGATGGCCATATTGACCATATCGACTCCCTTCATGTTGCAAATCAAATGCTAATGTAGGTAACTGTATAACCTTACATAAGTCTTCTGAACAAAAAAATCAAATCTCTTCCGAAGATCTTTAGAACAACATGGCTCCCGAATCTTCTCAATTTTTCTTCCAGAGATCTTTTCGAGATTTTCGCAAAAGATTTTATCTTCTGAAGAATCGTTTTGGGTCACCAAGAAGATCTTCTCCATAAACTTTCAGAGATTCTTCCAAGATTCTTTGAAAGATGTTCTAAAGACACAAATTTTTCTACGTGGGCGTCTACACCTCCAAACATCATTCATAAGAACTCTCTACGTATTGAGTGTAATCCAACTGCAGAAGCCTACATTAATAATCGACGTGTGCATATAATTCACGAATTCTTCTCAAGCATTTCACCTGGATATAAGATCATTGAAACACCTGCCCAGGTCATTTACTTACCAATCGTGGTGCAGTCAATAAACTATCTGCAATTGAGGATTGTGGACCAAGACGATCGTCATGTCAATTTCCGCGGCGAAGTGATTTTAATACAGCTCATTGAATAATGGGTATTGTGTTTGAGGGGGGAAAAGTTGGTTGCTGTTATAAAAGTACGGACTCATGTCGGCAAACGAACAGTCGTCGACTGCATCTCACGAAGCTGGCATCGCAGAACGTCAAGTTCCTGCGGACTCTGGGTCTAAGAATTCGCGGAAAAGGAGGAAAGCGAAGGTTTGCTGTGTCTTCATCGTCCGCTATTACTGCTATCTGCCGTGGAAGAGATCCTGAGCGTTCAGAAGCGGATAATCTTTGATGATTCCATTGCTCATTATGAGATTCATTCACACCAAACCATTTGCGTCGTCTTCCTTCAGCAACAATGACGAAATCCGTATTTCCGTACAACACCAAGATCTCTATGTACTGCCATGCAGGAGTTCATTGCACATTTGTTGTAAATTGACGAAAGCTGATAATACACTCGTTGCAAATACACAACTTGTGAATAATGCAGTCTGTCATTTATTCGAGGAAATACGCTATGAATTGAATTCTGCGGAAATCGATAGATGTAAAAATGTTGGTTTGACGACACTAATAAAAAATTACGTCTCTCAGAGTCCTAGCCAGGAATATCTCATGGAAAATGCGGGCTGGAAGATTGACAGCGAGAAGAAAATAACTGATGAGGCAGGATACTTTGATGTATCCCTTGAGCATGATTTTAGGATTCACTAAAAATTATCAGAGAATTGTTGTGAATGCAAAGCATGAGCTAATCCTAACACGTTCACACAGTGACTTGAATGCTACATTCCAAGCCAATGATAGAACGCAGGCTGAACAATTCGAAATCACAATCAACAAGATTGATTGGATGTTGCCCTACGTTAAACGTGCCGACACTCGAAACGGACAGCTTCTCAATCAGATTTCAAAAGACACCGTGGTGCCGATTAGCTTTCGCTCTTGGGAATTGTACGAGTATCCTCTGCTGCCGATCACAACGAAACATGCCTGAACTGTGAAATGCTCAACGCAATTGTAGAAACCGCGTTACGTCATTTTCGGTTTCCAAATAGCTAGAAAAAATGAGGCTCTGAAAGATGCAAGTGCATTCGATCATTGTAATATTCGAGAAATCAAGTTATTCTTGAATTCGCAAAGGTATCCCTATGGAAATCTCAATTTGGAGATTGCAGACAACCAATCCGCTTTTGTCTACGATATGTACACCAGCTTCTAAGCCTCCTATTGCCATAAAGAGCCAGAACCACTATTCAGCAGAGCGGACTTCTTGAATACAGCACCACTCATTGTCATCGATTGCTCCAAGCAGAATGAGTTGTTGAAATTCGGACCTATGAACTGTCTGGAGTTTGAATCATCAGAGTTCTTCTATCCCAATACCGCAGTCTACTGCTTGATCCTATACGATCGAATCGTCGAATACAGCTTACTCACCAGCAGCGTCAAGAAATTTATTTGAACAAGAAAAATGTAATCATTCCGCTGAATAAATAAATAAATAAACAATAATTATTGGAAAAGAAGATACTTTTATATATCATCAATAAAATCACGACCAAGAGCCGAGTCTTTAACCGGTTTTCAATGATTCAAACATTATGTTTACATCGAGTTTGAGTTCGTGTTGAATGCCTAGCATAGGCGCTGCTGGACTTTTCTCATACAGATTTGGCCCTCTCTTTTTCTTCAATCCACTGCTCCATGAACTGAGCCAACGATCTCGCACAAAATTATCTTCCACTCTCACTATCAATTCTTCCATACAGTTGAGAATAACAGTCAGTTTTTTCCCACTGCTGATGAATAATGGCAGGAGTGAGTCATCTGAAGCATCTTCCTCATTCTTCTTTCTCACAGTAACATAATTCCTCTCCTAAAACAGCACATCACTGATGACATTCCAGATATTTTCCGGTGGAACATCACCGAAATGCTTCTCCACTATATTCTTAAATTCGGGACAGTACGGCGGAGTACTATTCAAATAGCCTATGTTTTCTGGTGGGAGATTTTCCATAATTACAACTAAAGTGCTTCCTAAAATTTCGCGATTTGTATCTCCTTATTCCCTCCACCAGTCTATCCAAATTTCGTTTCATCTGAAGTTTTATTCTTGTATGCATTATTGATTTCTAGAAAAGCGTTTACATTGGTAACGGTTAATTTTTTTCTGAGAAATTCTTTATACCAACTTTCCAATAAATTCTTATCCACACAACTCTGAATTTCTTCGATCTCCACCATCTCAGTTGATGAGGTGAATGACTCTTGCACTCGTTCGCATGAACTTTTCCATCACTATGTCATGATCGCAGCGAGATCACAACCAATGTTTATGCGACGCGTACGTGCTCATCGGTAGACACACAAAGCATTCGACATTCACTGAGTGTCAGGAAATTTTATTGAAAAATTAAATTGACTCACGTCTGTTTTATTATCATTAATTAATTATCATCTATTGGAATAAAGTACTTAATGTTCCATTTCCATTATGTTGGAAACATTCAGTTAAAAAAGGACCAATTAATTTCTTTTTGTGCTGTGTCATAAGCGTTCGATGTAAAAACCAAAAAAGAAAGATAATTTCAAATTACTAGACTTTTTGTGTTGCATTGTATCATCTTTTGGAGACTAAGGTGGAATAGTCATTCCACTTCGAAAACAATTCACTACGCATCGAATATTAGTTCTTCTCAGAATATTGTAATAATTTGTTCTTAATTAAATTGACTTTCCTTGACGACGCCACGCGAGTGAATATTTGGCCCACTCAGCACTCTCCCGTAATCCAATTACATCTCGACCATCTCCTACAAATATCCCCGAAGCCAGATCCCTCTCTGAACACATTGAAAAGTATGGTTCCAGCCACAAATGTAGGTGAATAACCAGCGCCCTACATTATATCACTGCACTGTACCAAGTGTGGTAGTAATTTCTACAAACTTGAATAATTCATGAAAACATCCAAAAAAAATTTGGGTGAATTTTTCACCAATACTAATCATGACTAGGCCAATGAATTCCAGGTGGTACGATTTTGAATAATCCGATTTGATATTCCAAAATAGAAATTTGCAATGAAAAACCGTGGAGAATATATTTCGGGAATTGTTTTCGGCAATTATTATTGCCCTTCCGAATATTGCAATTGTAAAGGTGAAAAATATAAATTTTCCATCATCAACGTTGGAATATATTTCGGAAAATTCCATTGCAGATTTTCATATTACATTTTTCATTTTTCAAATGAAACTTACACATGTAAAATTTCTTTTTGCATTTATGAAATGAGGACGTAAGTGTTCTCCTTATTTCGGTGGTGAATCGTACCTTCTAACTGGAAACTTCGATGAAATGATAGAATCTGGAACGAGAAAGTTTGTACAGGTATGTTTGTACTTGACAGGTTTTCATTGCAATGTTTTTCCAATTCGCGATTGTTTGAGTTCAGTGTTGTCAGTACAATTCCACCTTCTGAATTTCCAAGGACCCCATCTTCATTTTATGATAGTGCATCATATAAGCCCCTTTTTCCATTGAGCATCGTCATTCATCGAAAATCTCGTCCATACTTATAATTTATTGAGTATAATGCTAGTTCTATCCTTTGCTATTTTCATTATTAATAAAAACGGGAAATTAACGGACTTTTACCGTTGTCTGCCAAGAGATAAAATTGCATGAATAATGTTCATATCCCTTCAAAATCCGTTCGGATATCTCATGTCATCGCAGTATCTCAGAAACTGATTTGATATGTTAAATGCAAATTTTTCTGCGTTCATCAACGTAATAATTTTTTCGAGTGAAGTCAGTCAGCCTCAATAAAGCTGAGCTTTCAACTGCTAAAGCTTGCTGACCACTGTTATCATCGTCACCCTTTAAAATTCTTATCAGACTTATATTAATTTTCTCAATGACTATTACGGTTATTACTTTGTGACGTGCATGGATTGTGTGGGAGTGCGAAAGAGAGAGAGAGCCCAATTATTAGTCGTACAATTTGTGGAGAAGTGGAAAAAAAAAATAATATTAAATAATTAAATCGATCACGAAATGTTTGCGAAGTTCCCCGGAACGGCCGGAGGTTACGCCTAGTGCGGATAGAATTTAAGCGAGGTTAAAGGCAGGGGATAAATTTCGGAGGGATTAATTATAGGGGAAGATGTGTCGGGTTTTCTAATCGCACGGCAAAGAGTGATAATTACAATTATCATCCGGCGTGGGATAGAGGAACTCCGTTCGCGAAATTTTCCCGGGATGAATAGTCTGGCTGCGAGTGGCAGCACCCAAAGGGAGGTATTTTTCAGGTACGTTTAAGGGTGGGAGGTCAGTAGGGGTGTGACGACAAACAGCCCACTGAATTGCCGATTGTGTTTGTCGCGGAGGGTATTTTTCGGTAGCAATGTGTTGTCCACGGATCCCTGGGGAGACAACCGGGAAGACTAGCCGCGATAATTGCGTAAGAGTAGAAATTGGAAAATTTATTTTTCCCTCATTCAAATTTGAATCGGGAGGTTTGGCGCGCTGGGTGACGCCGGCGCCGCCGGAGCTAACCCACCAGAACTAACGTTCTAGCGAGGAAAGAGTTCCGCCATCTATTTGACAGTTATCGCCAGGACGCGAGAGTGATAGGAGAGTTTTCCCCAATTCCACCACAGGATGGGAGGATCCCACCCCGGGCACAAAATTCGTGCCAAGGTGAGTGTTACGGCGAGAACGTCAAAAAAAACCGTAGAGCACTGGGATGTGGTTAAGGAGAGGTTTCGAGAGAAATAATCGTGACGCGAGACGCACTGAGTTTGTCACAGAGAAATATATTATATTTCGAGTTTTATAATAAGTCCAGTAAACAAATAAATATGTCAAAATAACCGCGAGCAAACACTTAATTGATTGAACACGGTAGAGCATTATATTCGAGAGAGATTCACATGATAATTAACGGCGTAATTATAGAGCGTTAGAGAACGACGTTAGACCGTGAACATCCGAAACGAGAAGAAGTAATAATAATTATTAGAGAGGTAGGTCAGCGACACAGGTGCGTAATTGGGGCATCTATATCTGCCGAACGACCGGTCAGTCAGAGACGGTCCAGGAGGTGCTGCCACCCCATGGCCCTATGCCAATATGAGGCTGATGCCTCAACATTCTCCCCCCCGTCAGGAACCTCGTTGCTGACTGAAGGAGCAGAGATATTCCGAGATAACCTAGAACACTAAACAGAGATTAATCAAGTCGGTAGAGACCAGCTTTAACTGGTAGAGATCGGCAATAGAACCAGTTTGGAGATCGGTCTGGTCAACGACGTCGAAGCGGTCCTGAGTGTCACAACTCTGGAGAGACCGTCTTTTCCAGGATGTAGAGCTGTGACACGAGCAAGAGGCCACTTCGTTGGCGGGAACCGGTCGTCGTAGAGAAGTACCAGGCTGCCGACTTTGATTTCGTTGGACGGATGATGCCACTTAGAGATAGACTGAAGCTGCTGCAGATACCCTGTAGACCATTGCTTCCAGAAGAACTGCAGCCTCTGCTGAATCAGTTGCCATCTTGAGAGCCGTCCAACGTTGAGATGTTCTAAACCAGGCTCGGGAAGAGTTATTGGAGCTTCTCCAATGAGAAAGTGTCCTGGAGTGAGACAGGACACATCGTCAGGGTCTTCCGAGAGCGCTTGTAGAGGCCTGGAGTTGAGAACTGCTTCAATCTGGGTCAGCAGCGTTGAGAGTTCCTCGAACGTGAGAGTTGTATCCCGAACCGTTCGAGAGAGATGATACTTCACTGACTTGACCGCTGCTTCCCATTTCCCTCCAAAGTGAGGGGCTCCAGGAGGATTGAACGTCCACCTCGTTCCATCC
>NW_011887889.1:10583-32514 GCF_000806365.1 Fopius arisanus | reverse complement strand
TCCTTGTTGATCAATGAACGCAGTGAGTTTGGTCAACGGATGAGACTTCTTCAACTGGAATCCGTGAGAGATAATGTCACACTCGGCTTGGAGATAATAGGCTTGAGTCGCCTTGACCCAATAAAGCCGAGCTGCTTCGATACTTTCCGGGCTAAACAGTGCCGGAACAATGACGTCCTTCTTCCTCTCGAGTTCCCGTATCATGTTCCCAGCAACTGTTTGACAAATTGCTGTGATCCGCAGCAATTTGTAGAGAGATGAGTATCGCGAGCAGAGATCCCAGAGACTAGACCGTGCGAGAGAAGCAGTTAGAGTCACGCCAGGCTTCTCCTCGAGATCTGTTGACGGGTCCAACTTTGCGCTCCGTTTTGGCCACTGAGATGAATCCTGTTGTAGCCATTTTGGGCCCGTCCACCATAAATGATGGGCATTGAGCTGAGCTACTGAAATGCCTCGAGACGCGCAGTCAGCAGGATTCTCCTTTCCGCTGACTTACCTCCAATTGGCTTCCTGTACGAGGTCCTGAACGACTGCTACTCTATTGTAGACATATTCCTTCCATCTGGAAGGATGAGCACAAATCCACGCCAGAGCAACAGCAGAGTCCGTCCATAAATGTACCATGACAGTACCAAGGTTGAGCTGATCCATAACATACCTTGTGAGTTTAGCTAGGATGACTGCGGCGTTGAGCTCGAGTCGCGGAATAGTGAGCTTCTTGAGAGGAGCCACTTTGGTTTTAGCAATAGCTAAAGAGATGCTTACACTATCCGCACTCGTTACCTTCAAATAAACCACCGCAGACATCGCTAGTAGAGACGCATCAGAGAAGCCATGGATTTCCACCTGAGATCCCTTCCTACACCCCAGCCAACGAGGGATCGAGAGTTGTTCCACTTGAGACAGTTCTTGACGGAATTGAGCCCACTTCTGGGCCAGATGTAGTGGCAACTCATCATCCCAATCCATTTTTTCCAACCAGAGTTGCTGGAGAAGAGCCTCCGCACGGATCACTACCGGTGATAGCAACCTAGAGGATCGAAGAGTTGAGCAATTTCAGACAATATAATCCTCTTCGTAGCCTTTGTGTCGGCTGAGAGATGGATAGAGAACTTCAATTGATCGACGTTTGGATCCCATTTCAGTCCAAGAATCTTGGTGACGGAGTCCTCTAGCGGCTTCAGACTCTGAGAGAACCCTCCCGGCGTCAGAGAACGAAGTAGAGACGGGCTATTTGAGTGCCACTTCGCTAGAGGGAACCCGCCAGCCCAGCAGAGTTCCACCACTTTCTGAGCTACGAAATGGAGATCATCTTTCTCGTCAGCTCCACCACAGATATCGTCAACATATCTACCACTGGTCAACGGTGAGACGGCTAGAGGGAATCGATGTCCCTCATCCATGACCAGCTGATTGAGAACCCTACAGGCGAGAAATGGAGCAGACTTGGTCCCGTAGGTGACAGTGGTGAGCTGATAGGTGCAGATCTGGCCCCGAGAATCGCGCGACAAGATTTGTTGAAGAGGCCAGTCTCCCCGATGTACCTTGATCTGACGGAACATCTTCGTGATGTCCGTCATGAAGATGTACTTGCTCTATCGAGACCAGAGAAGCACGTCAGAGATGTTCTTTTGTAGTTTGGCTCCAGTATGCTGAATATCGTCGAGAGACACTCCTGAGCTAGTCTTACTAGAGCCATTAAACACTACTCGCAGCTTTGTAGTTTCACTACCTTCCCGGAGAACGCAATGATGAGGAAAGTAGTATGTAGGAGCAGAAGAGTGAGATTGCCTGAGAGACGAACACCGACCCGAATCCTGATACGATTGCCCTCTTTCAGAGACCCTCAACCCTCCTGAAGCCGAAGCTCCATGTGCCAAGGTTATCCCGTCAGGTTGACAATCCAAGACTCGAGCAGCGCATGAGACAGGCAGAACAGGAGCACGCACCATGTGCCCTAACTCTTCATACTCCTTGAGAAAATCACTATAAAGCTGTAGAGAACTCTGACTTTTTCCTAATCTCCTGAGCAGGCTCGTAAGACACGCCTTTGCGCGTCCTAGAGAATCACCGAGCTCTGCCAGAGAACGGACTAGAGGCAGACGAACAATATAGCGCCCTGAGCGATCTCGAACATGGGTGCGCTGGAAGAACTCCTCACAATCTGCCTCTTCCTTCATGAGAACGCTTTCATTGCCTTCAGGTTTTGAGACTTCCTCCTGCTGCCAGAACGAGGTGAGAAGGTCGCCAAGTTCCTCGTTGCTGATAGAGACGTGGCTTGAGCTTGCCGCTGAGATCACTGCGGATGTAGGTCCGAGGACCACCCATCCGAAGAGCGTTAACATCGCTATAGGGGAGTCTGATGGCCCCTTTATGACTTGCGGCTCCACAATCGATCCAAAGAAGTCTGCGCCAATGAGAATATCCACAAGTCTTGACGTCAGATAATCTGGATCAGCTAACTGCAGCCGTCTGAAATGATCCCATTGTTGAGGCTGAGAGACTGAGAATGAAGGCAATGAAGACGTGAGATGATCGAGTATGTAGGCCTTGACAAGAATCTGATTCCTCGAATGCAGCGACTTGAGAGAGAATCGAGAGAAAGCATTAGATGAAGACTTGGATCCACTAATACCAACAACCGGAAGCATGGCTGGAGAGACCGTTAAGCCGAGCTTTCTCACAAGGTCATTTGTAGCAAACGTCAGCTCAGAACCAGTATCCAACAGCATCCTAACCTCGTGAGAAGAACCATCGTCCAAGACGAGCAAGGCTAGGGCTGTGGCGAGAGAAACACCTGGCCTGGGCTGTGGAGAGATATCACGATGGATTGATGCTACAAACGGAGATTCATTCACCAGAGTCGGCCGTAGAGAAAGATCATAGAACGGCGACGACTCTGGCGCAGTCGTTGGTATAGCATATCACTGTTGAGACATGTCAGGCCTTGAGGAAGTGCACTATATGGGTTGATTGGGCTGAGACACCTGCGATGTGTGAGAACCCTGCTGAGTTGGACGAGGCTGAGATGATCCTTGAGGTGTCGGTTGAGGACGAGCCACATGAATCATCGAATGATGGTTCTGTCGACACACGACACAGGTCTTGCTAAGACTCCGACAATTCTCCTTATTATGCCTCCCCAGACAGTTAAAGCAACGACGCTTGAGAACGACAAAAGATCTCCTGTCCGTAGGAGATAATGCCTTGAATTTTGGACATTTGTCAAGAGAATGTTCATCCTCACACATCGGACAGGCACGGAAGCACATTTCCGCCCAATCCTGAGGTTGAGACACCTGAGCTGGTCGAGACGTGCTGCTGGTAAAGGTTTTCACCGATGCAGGCTGAGAGGTTGGACCAGCGGAGACGTTCAGCACCTTGGTAGCCTGAACTCCATGGCGAGGTGGATATACCTTGACTGGCCTGGGCTTCGATGCCTGTTGAGAATTCGACGAGACAGTTCGAGAGGTGGCTGATTGAGGTTGAGAAGCGTGCATTTCAATCCTCTCCCTGGCTCTGGCTCTGCTGAGAACGAATTCCTTGAGCGCTGCATAAGTGGGGAACTCCGTTGACGAGCCTATTTCGATCTCCCAATCCTTCAGCGTTTTGGAATCGAGTCGACTTGTAACGAGATTAACGAGCAGATCATCCCATTGCTCGACAGGACGTCCGAGAGACTTCAAAGCATTCAACGCTTCAGCTACAGAGTTGAGAAGTGCGTTGTATTCCCTGGCTGAGCGGTTGATGACTTTTGGAGCAGAGAAAAGCTTCTCCAACTGGGTGGAGATGAGCAACCTCTCGTTGTCGTACCTGGCCAAGAGAGTGTTCCATGCTGGCATGAAAGAGTCTTGGGTTACTGGCAAGGTAGAGATGAGCTGCTTAGCCTCCCCAGTGAGAGAAGTGAGCAAATAGTGGAATTTCTCCACGGTCGAGAGAGCGGGATTTCCAACCACCATTGAGAGGAAGAGATCCTTGTATGGAGTCCACTCCGAGAAGTTTCCTGAGAAAGTCGGGAGAGAGATTTTAGGCAATTGCCTATGAGTCACTTGCGCCGACTGAGAAATCACTGATGGACGACGAAACGACTCAGAGAGGTCAATTGACTCGTCCAACCCCTTGATGAGTCCCATGAACGTAGTTCGAGTAGCGGAGTACATTCTGAGACACTTATCATACACCTCCTCCTTCACGTAGGCATGATCGAGAACCTCCTCGTTGTCCTTGGCTGTCAGCAGCTTTAGATGTAAGGCGTCAAACATGTTCCAGTGGTTTTCCAACATGTCGAGCTTAGACTGGAGTTCAGTCACCGAGAGCTCGTGCACACTTTCGGCGACTGATTCAATCCTCATGTTCTCAATAAACTTCGCCCTACTGGCCTGGATCAAAATTCTGCCCTTGAATAACATGCTTACGCTAGAGAAGTGCAAGGAAGCGTAAGAAGTGAGAAAAGGCTAAAGCAAAATCACACAAGCAAGCGAGAGCAGAGAAAAGACAGCCAGCAGCACCTTCAGCAACTACGATTGAATTGAGCAATACAAAAACTAACTCAAAATCAAGTAGAGAAAATCAACAGCTTCAGGCTCCAAACAGCAGCTACCAGCAGCACAAGCAGGAAAAGTTAACAGAAATAAAATATTACTGACTTCCCTTTGAGAAGGTCCGGTAGCAGCAGAGATGTTCCGACGGCAAAACTGTAGGCCTAAAATCGGTGGGCAGATACAGTAGGCAGTGTTCTCAGCTGAGGGTGTGGCCTAGTGGGTGGAGCCTCGTAGATATAGAGATGCACGGAGCAGTAGGCGGTACAGTGGGCGAAACAATTGAGTCTTAGCGTAGCTTGGTCTTTTCCCGCGGTTTTCACTGAGATGCACTCAAAAAAACTCAGTTTTTCACAAAAAACACTCAATTAACCACTGTATCCGGCTCGAAGGACCAAATGTTACGGCGAGAACGTCAAAAAAAACCGTCGAGCACTGGGATGTGGTTAAGGAGAGGTTTCGAGAGAAATAATCGGGACGCGAGACGCACTGAATTTGTCACAGAGAAATATATTATATTTCGAGTCTTATAATAAGTCCAGTAAACAAATATATATGTCAAAATAACCGCGAGCAAACACTTAATTGATTGAACACGGTAGAGAATTATATTTGAGAGAGATTCACACGATAATTAACGGCGTAATTATAGAGCGTTAGAGAACGACGTTAAACAAAGAACATCCGAAACGAGAAGAAGTAATAGTAATTATTAGAGAGGTAGGTCAGCGACACAGGTGCCTAATTGGGGCACCTATATCTGCCGAACGACCGGTCAGTCAGAGACGGTCCAGGAGGTGCTGTCACCCCATGGCCCTATGCCAATATGAGGCTGATGCCTCAACAGTGAGAGAAAACTCTGATTAGATTTTCCCAGGCCCTAGCTTTTCCCCGTTGACTGGAGATCCGTTTTGTGGTTCGCGGGTGATGAAATATCCCGTTCGATCAACAGATGGGAACACCTCCGTCAAGGCGTTCGCGAGTGTTTTTCGGCCATGGTTTACTCGGAAACCACAGCCGATCTCGTGTGCAGGGTTCGTTCATCGCCAGAGGAGTGTCCGCGTGAGAGTTCGGTGGTCACCGGGCGAAAATTCCGGTAAAAATCCCAGGGGAAACCGTCAAAGACCCCCGTGGAACGTAAGGATTTTTCTCGCTTGGCCTTGACCAAGTATACGTACCGTCGAGGCCGTGGGTATTTCCCCACTGTGCCTCGCTTACCGTTGAGCGAGAACGTTGGCTCAACGGCATTAGAAAATTCCCGTTCCGAAACACGGAGAGATCTCAGTCCCCATACACGATGAAATCCCGAATTTTGGGAGGATGTGCGTGAATTATCCCCCTCCGTGGTGGAGATTATTCGGGCTTGATTGGGTGACCCGTTACCTCGCTGAAAAATTAAAACCATTAAAAGCCTATCCTCACGTGTGCCGTACACGTTAAGCGTAGCGGTGTCTCTCTCGCGCGCAATCCTCATCTCTCTCTCTCTCTCTCTCTCTCTCTTTCAACGCCTCGTTCAGCCCCCCTCCGAGGATTTTCTCGGTGATTTGCCGCTTTAGGTATGATCAAGGACCTTTTCCGTGGTCTACCTCGATACTTGACCTACCCCTCATCTATTACATCCCCAATTTGTCCAATTTTTGGGGTTACATGGGGTTGGGAGAAAATCCCGAACCTCCCTAGAGGCTTTGTGGACCTACGTGGAGACTTGTCAAGCTGAGAATTTATCGTTAATTACGTCGACGGGACTTCTGGATGATTTTGGGAAATTCCGAGCCTCGTTCGATGGCTCGCTGAATGAATTGTGGGTCTTTTCGATTCTACCGTTGGCCTCGGCCAACTGTGTAAAATTCCGAACCTCCGTCGAGGTCTCGCGGAATCACGTAGAAGCTTTTTTGGGGGGTTTAAACAATTTGCACGTAATTCAAAGGGGCCTCCAAATCTTTTTGGGACATCCCGAGCATCGTCACATGCCTCGAGGCCTGATTAAATTTTCCTTCGTTTTGTACCACTGACCTCGGTTAACTAGGAGAACTTCAGACATTGTTGAGGTCGTCGACTACACAGTTGATTGTGATAAGTCGATAGAATATATGGTCTTTCTTGTAATTTTCTCGTTCTTTTTTTGGACCCATTTTGCCCTTTTCCCCGAACCCACCCCACTCTCCACAACCTAGCATACTCAGCAGGGCAGGCATCCGTTACCTCTCCCTTAACCCCTTTGCTCAGCTAGATTCAGTAAGTTTTAGGGTTTCGTTTTTGATTTTTCGTCAACTTAAGCTTCGAGTTGCTGATTTCTCGACCTCGGAAAATTAGCTGGCGCCCGGCAGCCTTTTTACTTCCCGATTTTTGTCCTTATTTTTTTCGTGTCAGCGGGGAGGTCATAGGGAGGAAGGGCGAAAGTGACAGACATTTTCGGTCGTTAGAAAATGTCAGGTCACAACTTATACGATTATTTATCTACGATTTTTTTTCCAAATTATTGGAAAACCTTTACCCGGTAAAGCTATCGCTCCACTTTAGAACTTGGAACTATTGATCTGTTTACTTATTGAATTGCTGCAAGAATAGCGTCTAAACGCAAAATAATTGGTGAGGGTGATCCCTCATCATGAAGGCATCGAAAAAATTTTTTCATGAGGGAGACAAATCGAATTAGAGCAGGCAGCTTCGTTAAGTGATGAGCCTCTTCTCCCAGCTCTCACTGCCAAACCTCGGGAACCGTCTGAGCAAAATTAGCTCAGGTAGCCGAGCCTTGTCTTATAGTGACTTCGTGAGCTGGTGGCGCAAAACAAGCCACATTTGAAGGAAGTTCTCTTTTTTTTTATTGTGTATTCAACACCGAAATAGAGATCAACAGAAACGTACGAAGCGCGGTTATAGAATTCAAAAGAAAATTAAAATACTTTGAAGCATCCAGTGCAATCTACGAGATTATTCCACATATTCTTAAACAGTTGAGTCTAATTTCAAAACTTCTCAGTGTCGTTCCACTACGAAATTCAAATGTGTACCAGCACTAATGTTTTAACCTGATGACTGGAAATTATGGCATTTCGAGTTGCACAGATACATACTCAGACTACGCCGAGGGGCCCACCAGTGGATGCTATTCATGGACATTGCGGTGCTCCTCGCTATGTTGCCCAATTTAGTGAGTTACTCAAAAAAAAAGACTTGGTACGTAAAGAAATATCTAGGATAGCTTAGGCGCATCATTCATATTGTAAGCTAAAATGGGTTGTAATGCCTCAACATATTGAAATTATCTTGTCGGTAATCACGAAGGGTAGGTCAAAATTCCGCCTTAATCGATTTCTCAGATAGCCTGATTACCTCCAGTTGAAACAATTGTTGCACTTTCCAGCCTTTGCTTTATCATTATATACTGTGTTTTGAAATTTTTATTAGTCAGGGATTTTATTCGGCATTGTCTTGTAATAATGTAGCGTAGGTATTTATTATTTCATAATATTGAGAAAAATCTTCTTGTTTCACAAGAAATAATCGATACAAATCGGAGAAATCGTTAATACCAGGCAAAAAGCCTACACCTGACGCTGCCCGGATCAAAGTCTATCAGGGCTCAAAATCCACTGATAATTCAATTAATCGACGATTAATCACATTTATTGGGCGCCAGTTAGTATATCGTCACTAACAACGTTTTTCCTTCAATCTCAGAGAGTGGAAGTTTGGAAGACCCATATGAATAAATCGACAGAGGCAGAGAAAAAAAGATCTCAATGTGGCAAGAACACTTTGATAATACTCACGTTAATAGCGACAATTCTAACCATGATCAATGACTTTTGATTGCTGACCGTTCCGCAGAATCCATCACGTACAAGTTAAATTATAATAAAATACAAATGATCATACACTACAAATGCCTACCTAAGAGTGTCATAATATCAAACCTGCTGTGTCGATCACCACCATTACGGGGTTAGATTAGATTAGATTAGATTTAATTAAATTAGATAAGATTAGATGACTGACCTCTCCAATGCCACCGAACTCAAGTTAGAGTTATTGTAGCTCCGCTTGTTTGAGGTTCGTTTTATATGTCCATCCCGGCTTTTTTGCCAGTCGTATCAAATCTGTTGCCTCCTTGCACGCGACTTCACTAGCGGTGGGGAAAGCAGTACCCCATCAACGTAGTCTCGTCGCTGCTAATGCCGGACTGTTGCACAGGATGTGTAAACTGCCCTCTTTCATTTCATTGCAGAATCTGCAACGTTCATCAGAATCCATGCCGATGACTCTGCAGTGTTCTTTAAATCTGCCATGTCCTGTGAGCAACCTAATCGTAATGGCCAGACTTTTGCTATCCATAGCCAGTAGGTGTTAACATCTTTTCGTGCTGGGGCCAGGCATGATTGCCCTGGGCTTCCTACAGGTCTTTTTGTCTTTCCAGTGGTTGGATTGTCCTCGTCAGAGTTTATCTTCTATCTGGCTTTTACCCACGGCTTGGGGGACTCCCACTGATGAAGCCTCGTCCGCATTCGTTGGATTTCGTTTCGTTGCCGTGGATGTCTTCGTGACCTGTGACCCGGGCAAGGGTTACCTTTTCCTTGGTCTCCACTTTCTGCAGGCTCCCCATGGTTTCCCAGACCAACTTAGAGTCAGCATTGGCTTTAAGGAGAACTTTTATAGCGGCTTGACTGTCTGACCATACGAATATATATCTTTTGGTTGTCATCCGGGACACCAGAAGCTCTGAGCACTTTTTCATTGCCAGAACTTCCGCTTGGAACACTGTAGCCATTGTTCCCAAGAACCAATTACGTTTGTAGTTTCCCTCTGGCCCATACAGTCCTGTTCTAAAGCAGCCGTCTGTGAACCAGCGCATAATATCGGTGCCTGGTGTTTCCTTTACAGTTTTCCAGTTCTCCCTCTCAGGAATGTACGTCTTAAAGGCCTTCCTGATTTGGTACTTCTTAGTCATTTCATCTTGATTCAAGTTTCAGGGGCTTTCTCAAGGATCTCTAGTTTGGCGTGTGCCGGTCCCACTTGAGTCCATTCCCCCTGGCAAGAAGTCTATCAGCTGTTGCGTCTGCCTTACTCACTACAAGCAGATCGAGTGGAGGCAGGTCAAGGGCGTTTTAAAGGGCCTCCGTGGGTGTCGTTTTCATACCCCCACTCCCTGCCCTCAGAAATTTTCCCTGTAGGCATTTGAACCGGTGTCCTTATCTCCACCCTCTTCGCCTTGGGCCACCAAATTACAGCTGCATGCATCAGACGCGGCAGCAGAATCATCTTGTACAACCATGCAGTGATCTTCAGGCTAAAGTTCCAGTCTCTGCACATGGCCTTTCTACATGCCCACAGTGAGGCGTAAGTTTTGCCCATCTGCGTCTCCATGTGGTCCCTCCATTGGACCATTATGGTCAGCAGTTAATGACCTGCTCAGCAACATGCTTTATACCCAGTTCATGATGGTTTCTGGAAAACCTCTTCTTCATAGGGTTGTTTTTATGACCTCTTATCCTGTACGGTCAAAGGTTCCCTTGATGTCGAGGAAAATGCCCATTGCCTAGCCCTTTCCCCCAATCTCTTCCTCAACCTTTGCCACGAGGCATATCGCTTGGGTGGGAACACGATTTTTGATTCCCCCCAAACTCGTGGTACAGTTCTCAGTGCTACACTGGCTCTCAGAACTTTTGTGAGGGGCCCCAGTATGATCTCCATTCCCCTTTGTAGTAACACCGGGTAAATACCATCCGTTCCTGGTGTTTTCAGAGGTTCAAAGGACTAAACCGCCTATTCTACTCCTTGTGGGTATACGATTTTGGCTGCTGGAACCCAACTATGTGGTTTGTAAAGACTCCCAGTTTCCCTTGTGGCCTGTTTCACGCTTTCCGTGAGTGTGAAGCCCGGAAATTGTCCTTCGAAAAAAAGTCGCAGGGATTTTGCCGACGACCAGGTATAGTTGCCGTCTGGCTTCATTAAACTGCCTAGGTTGGCGCCGCCCTGAACCCCCCAGTACCTTAATTAACCTGGAGACATCGGACAGGTTCTCAATCCGGCTACTGGAACTCTTCCAGCCTTTTCTTCTGGCTTTCGCCAGGGCTCTATTGCATTGCTTCTGGAGTGATTTTCGTTCCTCGATGGTCTTCCTTCTGCGTAGGTTACGTAGGTAAAGACTTTTTCACTTTGTGCCAAGCTTTTCGTACCTGGTCCCTCAAGTTTGCTAGGTCTGCGTTCCACCAGCTCACCTGTTTGGTTCCTTTGATGGCGCGCATTGAACGGTTGTTTTCAAAGAAGCTTCTGATCTATTCTCCGAAAGATTCGGCCGCATATTCCAGTCGCTCCTTGTTTTCGAACCTGCTGGGTACATCCTGGATTCTTCGTGAGAGGTCCTCTTCCTATCCCTTCCAGTCGGTTTTTGTCGAATTTCGTTTGTGGATGGAATCTACTCTGCCACTCAGCTAAAGGCGTATTTGACCATGATCCGCGTCCGAAGGTTCTTTCGAGGCCCTACAGTCTCTAATCAAATTTGCCATGCCTGCTGTGTATATGGTGATATCCAGCACCTCCTGTCTTCTGTAGTCCATGAAGGTCGGCTCGCTCCCCCCATTCAGGAGTAGCAGATCGTTGACCATCATGAAGTCGTGTAGGGCTTCTTCCCTGCCACTGGTGTTTGAGCTCCCCCACCACAGATGGTGTGAGTTCGCGTCACAGCCAAATCGAAGTTCTGTTCACTCGTCCTTCACCCTAGCCATTAGCGCCTCCCCCTCAGGTGTTGGCGGGGGATCATCGGAGTCGTAAAGTAGGTAGGCTGAACGTACTAAGTATTTCACCGTTCCATTCTCTCTTATTTCGGCTCTCAGCTTGGCTACTGCCAAGTCCTCTTTCCTGAGCTGTGGTTTGAAAGTTGCTTCCATTCCCTTGAGTAAAATGCATGCCCTTATTCTGTGTTCTTTGGGGTTCACATGGAATAATCTCCCACAGCCTCGCAGGCCTCTGATATTCCCATCCACCAACCACGATTCTGGAATGAGAACTATGACTGTTTGCATCCCAGCAAGCGTCCTGGCGCCACCTGGACACGCGTCCGGTTGGCGACTCAACCTTGTTCTCCGCACCTTTCTATAGAGTTTAGAGAAACCATCATGGGATTACATAGGTTACAAAATTTCAAAAAATCGTTTTTTTTTCACTTTTTTTTTTAAATACTATGATATATTTAGAATATTTTCCCAATGTTTCAAGGCAATCGCACTAAAAGTGTAAGAGATACAGCCTTTAGGAGAACAGCCCGACAGACTACACCGGTCGGGCCAGCGGCAGGGATGTGGAGTGCAGCTGCCTCTCTGCTATTTGACTATCCTTTTCGCTAGTTTCTCTAGATTTTGGAGAACTTTGTTCGAACTACGTTAATTTTGTATCGCCTCTTGAACGACCATCATTCTTTAAGGTTATATTGAAGCATTCCACCAAGGGGTCACACGCCGGTTGGTGTAATTTATGGATTTAAGATTTTATGTTGTCGCCAGGACGAGTTTCAACCCCACTCATCCTATCCTTTCGTGCTCTTGTTTCTGGATATTTTGGGATTCTCAGATGGATGAGTTCGGCTGACCTAGGGCAAGGCAGGGAACTCCACCTCCTTGCCCCGTTTCGAAATTTTTGGTTAGCTGGACCCCTCATTAATTCGGTTAAATAGTACAGATGCGAGTATGGGAACGGGCGAAGGTAATAGCTCTCCTCGACCGCGGGACGAGGTCGGGGAAAAGTGTTACAGGCTTTATTGAAACTCATTCATGAGCAAAATGACACCGCATAAAATTGGTAGAGTAACTCGATCAGAGGATATGAGGAGAAAATATCGACCAAGAAAAAGGAAAGGATTTAATCCAAAGAGCCACGAGTATGCACGCGAACAGGATGAACATCGCATACTGATTGCAGAGAAAAAGGCTAACGTTAGAAGGCGATAGGCTGGGATCCATGTCAAAGAATAGCAAAAGAATGGAATCGATATTGCAGCTGCTGCAGGACCTTTGCTATATGATGCCGGATTCGATGACTCTATGTAAGTTGAAAAAAGCAATATCTACGTTGTATTCTTACTTCAATCTTTAATCGTGTTTTTCCCGAAATATCGTCTTCATAGGCCGTGGTCACGATTGCTCAGAAAATAGTAAAGCGATCTTATGGAGATTTTACACAGTTCTTCTAGATAGGATGACCTCGTGAGTGATTGAAGGATTTGTTTTTTTTAATTACCACTAATTTTCTCAAGGTAATTTGGGGTAACAATCGGATCTAAAATCACACTATTTTATTAGCAACTTCCCTTAAAATTCATTTTTTTTTTCAAATCGTTCGATAAATCACGACCTATACACAGCTACTAACCGATGAAATTGGATTTTTTGATTTTAGATCAATCCTTGGTCTGTTGCGCTGACCACCGCGAGGAGACGTTTTTGGGCGCTGCCAATGGCTGAATTTTCAACATTTATTCATGAAAATTCCACACTATATTGTTCAAATGTTGCTCTCTGATATGTTCAAAAATTGGAATGAATTAATTAGTTTATTATATGAAAAAAAAAAATTGGTGAAAATAGGCATTTTTTCGGCTCTCCAAACCCACGTAACCCCTCAAGTTGTATAATGATATAAATAATCGACATATTACAATGATGGTGGCTTTGTAAAACAACGGACAGTGTAAGCAATATTGTTGACGCGAATGGGAAGCAATACTTCATGTCATAATATATTCATGGTGGCTCAAAACGTCCTCACCATTCTTAATAATGGTAATTATTTTGGGTGGGTATCACTTGAATAATTGATTTTTGTTATAGACTGTGCGGCTTTCCTCCATTCTACAGTAATCACGGACTAGCGATTTCACCGGGGATGAAAAAGAGAATACGTCTCGGACAATATGACTTTCCAGCTCCTGAATGGACAAGTGTCAGTATTGAAGCAAGAGATTTAATTAAGGGGATGCTTTGCACAGATCCTGCACAGAGGCTTTCAATTGAAGAAGTGATGAGAAACAAATGGATTTCCGTGAGTTGATCAATATCTGCTTGAAATTATGTAGTAAATTAACGACAGGAGATGAGTTTTATCATAACATGAGTGGCTTATATTTCTACAACTGATAATTGAATGGTCATGTTTTACAATGAAATTACTGGAAAAAACTGCCCTTTGCTCAAGTTGATGACATTCTTCTTATTTGGATTTCACGAAATTTATAGAATCAACTGCCCGGTATCTATAAACTTGGTGTTATTCTTTAAGGCCCGTTTGGAGGCAATTTTTTCTCGATTGGCGATTTTACGCCCTCCTACTTCGCGGTCAAGACCCGAACCTTGATCTCAAGCGATGCCTTGTCGGTAACTACGGCAATCGCTAGAAACCAGGGAAACATTGGACAGTGGGGCTTTCGAGGGCGCCGGAAAATTTTTTCATTCCCTATGCCACTAAGTGGCATGAGAGATTTATATCTGAACAGTGTGGAGAGGAGGGTGAGGGGGCGGGGGGGAGATGTATCCAAATGTGGAATCCACTTTTTTCGACCATCACTAAACCTCTTTTGAGATGACCGATGGGATGAAAAAAAATGTCTCCACAGGAGTGGGTAAATCGACTCAGGGGGTGATTCTGAGTCAATTTGTACCTATAAATTTCAACCTTTTTTTTCACCCTCACTAACCTTCCTTAAAAATGACCGATGGGATAAAAAAAAAAGTCTTTACAGGGGTAGCTAAATCGACTCAGGGGGTGATTCTGAGTCGATCTGTACCTGTAAATTTCGACCCTGTTTTTTCTACCCTCACTACCCTATTTCCAAGATGGCCGGCGGGGTAAAAAAATGACTCTATAGGTAAGTGTAGATCGGTTGAGGGGATGATTCTCAATCAATCTATACCTAAAAATATCGATCCGAGTTTTTCAATATTTTTTTATTATACATAAATATAATTTGAAAAGTTTGGAAAACCATTCTTGTTATTTTCGGCAAAATTCTCATGCAGAGTTTGGTGGTGGATTTGGTGGAGGATTTCGTGCATAATTTCGTGGTGGGTAATTTCGTGGACGGTTTCGTGGAGGATTTCGTGCAAAGTTTCATAAAGGGTTTCGTGGTTTCGCATGTGTTTACCTCATATATATATATGTATATTGATAATTGGAATTGTTTTTTAAATGGAATAACATTCATGTACGCTAGCTACAATAAAAACACCCTATAATTTTAAGAGATATTATTTTTATTTTTTTTATCGAAAAATTTTTTTTCGGAATTTTTTTTCAACGGAACAAAAAATTGTATGTTATGCCCCCTCTGCCTCTCCCTCTTCCTCTTCCTCTTCCTCTTCCTCTTCCTCGTCCTTGTCCTCGTCCTCGGCCACCCCTTTTCCCTGTACCACGGGTCAGCTCCTGCATCCTAGCAAAGACGCGATCAGCTACAGCGTCCTGAAAAAGCATCGAGAAATTAGATTAGATTAAAGGCATCAGAGAGGAGGTTTCCCTGTAGGCGGACCACTTACCAATATGTTCGCCGGTAGATCCCCTGAAACGCCCTGCAGCAACGCATTAGCTGGGGGTTGGGCTTGGTGGCCATTTTGAGGGTGTACAGGTATTATAGGGGGGCCTTCTGCCTCTCCACCAATAATACCTGCCCCATCGGGCTGGGCCGCAGCAGGGAAACCTTGTGGTTCTTGAGGTGGAGCCATGGGAGCCTGCTCGTGTACACCTGCAGCCTCATAATGTACACCTCCAGCCTGATGGTGGAAACCTGGAGCCTGATGGTGTATACCAGGAGCTAGAGGGTATACACCATGAGCTAGACGGTGTACACCAGGAGCTACGGTGTGAAATATCTGGGCCTGGAATCCCCTGGCCACAATCCCTGCGTAACTGGGCCGGGGAAGTCCAGGAGGTGCTTCCCATGGCCTCACGAACACTCCGCCTGAATTACCAGGCTGAAAGAAAATTATTATACTACCACAAAAGCTTCCAAACTTATTTTTAATCGGCGGGGATAGTGCAAATACTTACATGGAACGGATTTGGTCGAAATTACGGCCTGGCATTGGACCCCATTATCTGAAATACAAAAAATTACAATCTAACCTAGACATGTCAAACATATAAATCACTACAAAAAATTATACTTACATTATTGTACCAGGGCCTACAGTCCGGGGCCTGACCCTCATTCTCCTGGTTACCTAAAAAAAAAAATTTAGTTTATTACAATCATTGCTTCCAATGATTTTCTGGTGAAATCGATGAATAAATCCAGTCACCTACCTTCCATTCTCCTTTTAACAATGGAAATGGAGAAGGCCCCTGAAGGTGGTGTAGTATTGCGCAATCGCGATGCGCCATTCGACCAATGGGCTTCGTTCCTATGAAAACTGCACCGCCCTCAGTGAGCTTCTCCATTTTTAATAGATATGGCAGCACTTGAGTGGCGATTACGCTACGACGTAATGGCTATGCCATAGGTCATCCATCGGTAATCGATGCATGACAGTTTTCCGGGCGCGTTTTGTTTTCGTGTGGTTTTCGCTGAACGATTTCAAAGTGCTGGAGTTAAAAAGTGGTTCGGTAAAGAATATTTCGTTTAGTGACAAATTTGAAGTGAACAATGGACAGGAAGAAGGATTATCGGAAGCGGAAAAGCAACGGCGACGAGAAACACAGGTTACGTCTGTCAAAAAGCCGGCGAAAGCCAGGGGTAAAAAAGTGAGTATACAGTAACTTTTACAATAAAATCGGCAATGCCCCAATTTTCCGCAGAATTCCCTTCGATTTAGAAATATTTTACCCACTTTTCGCCCTTTTTTTCCACATTTCTTTTCCAAATGTTGGATATCTCCCCCAATCCTCCCACTCATTTTCTTGTCATCAATATTCTGCAGTTTTCGATCTTTTTCTGCTTCTTTTGTTCCATTCAATTGGAACATCTTCAATCTTCCCAGAAATTCCCTTCCATTTTTCAATTTTCAGGGCTGTTATCCATTTTTCTTGGGGTATTCTTCATCAGACATCTCAGAAAAATCGAAAGCTGATCTGAAAATAGGAAAATGCCATCAGTTTCCAAATTTCAGATCACTCTAAGTCAAACTGTAAGAAAAATGGAAAGCAGGCCTGAAAAGTAAAAATACCAGCGGTATGTCCAGGAAGATTGGAGGAGATGTCTCAGATTTATAAAAAAAAAACCCTCAAAAATGGAATGCTGGCCTGAAAACTCATCATCCCAGGTGTATTTCTAGGAATATTGGAGATGTTCCAATTTTAGCCAAAAAAAATGAGACAAACAGAAAACTGACCTGAGGGTTAATAATTCCAAGG
Organism: Fopius arisanus; assembly: GCF_000806365.1. Taxonomy (NCBI): domain Eukaryota; kingdom Metazoa; phylum Arthropoda; class Insecta; order Hymenoptera; family Braconidae; genus Fopius; species Fopius arisanus. Next base: position 15,643 of record NW_011887889.1, on the reverse strand, counting down.
GAATTTCTAGGAAGCTTGCAATTTTCCTGAAAATACTCTTGGAATGATGAGTTCTCAGACCAGTGCTCCATTTTTTGGCGGTTTTATTCTTATAAACCTGGGACATCTCCTCCAATCTTCCTACAACTACCCTTGTAAATATGAATTTTTTTTTTGGGTCTCTTGGATAAAACTGGGGCATCTCCTCCAATCCTCTTACAAATACCCCTGGGATTATGCATTTGCAGGCCAGCATTCCATGTTTTGTGTGCTTTTTTTAAGAAAACTGGGACGTCTCTTCCGATCTTCGAGGAAATTCCTTTGCATTTTCCAATTTTCAGGCCAGTTATCGATGTTTCTCAGGGTTTTTCTGATAACATATCTTTGAATACTGGAAAGCTGATCTGAAATTTGGAAACTGATTGCATTTTCCTATTTCCAGATCAGCTTTCGATTTTTTTGATATTTCTGATGAAGAATACCCCAAGAAAAATGGATAACAGCCCTGAAAATTGGAACATGCAAGGGTATTTGTAGGAAGATTAAAGGAGATATCTCAGTTTTATTTTTTAAAAACTCAGACAAAATATAATACTGGACTGAAAATTCATCATTCCAGGTGTCTTCCTGAGAAGATTAGAGATGTCCGAGTTTGATAAAAAAAAACAAGCAGTTGGCCATTCCTAACGGTGAAAGACATATGATTGATACTTCACATGTAATTTCTTTATTTTTAAAATTTTATTTTGTCATCATATTTTGAAAGGAAGGAAAATGAAATCAGTTGAGTCGTTTTTGATACATTTGAGAAAATAGTTTCAGATTAAAAGTTGAATATCTCCTGAACGCATTATCCGATCTAGCTCATCTTCAATACGAAACATTGCAGCCATAAGAGGAATCTTTCTGTCAAACTTCAAGCTGGTAGATTGATTTGTAAAAATCCGAGCGGGCTTATAACGCATTTTTTCGAATTACATAAAAATTGAAATATCTTGAAAACTTTGTGAGACCATATATATATATTCTGACTGATCCACATAGAGTACATGAAGACGAACATTTCAAAAGAATAAAAAATATAAACGGTTGAATACTTTTTGAGATATTCAAAAATTAGATCTACAAACGAATGAGACTTTGTCAAAAATGGCAGCATCGATTGGGCTGAAATTTAGCACAGAGTTAGTCGTCATTAATACCTATGATTCAACGAAATTACGAATTTTTCTGAATTTTTGTAGCCCATCAATTGTACAATTTTCAAAAACTTGACCACCAAATGGATTTCCACACATACAGGCGGAGCGGTCAGACTTCGTTTTTTTACGTTTAAGACCATTCTTCATCGCTTCCAAGCAAAATTAAGAAATCGAAAATTAGAAAGATTGCGATGCTCTCATTCGAAGTAAAAACGCGGAAACATTTTAATAGTGAACAGAACATTTCAACATTGTAAGTGTTTTTCTGAGACGATTGGAGATGTCCCAATTTTATTAAAAAAAAACAGTCGACCGCGCCTATTTGGTAGAGGACATTTTGGGCGTCACTTCAAATATATCGTTTTTTTGTAAATTTTTAAAAAATCTTATTTCTACCAATTTCGTTGGTAGTAAGTTTCTGAATGGATCCGTAGTCACTCCATTTAACATTAACATAAGTTTATTGATGATTGGGTAATAAAAAAAAACAATGGACTAAGAAAACCATCTACAAAAAATTGTAGTGCTAGCATGGAAAAAAGTAATACGTAAAATGCCAGCCAAGGTCAAATTCTCGTGAGCTTTTACATACTCGTTTTCATACTCAATTCAGCCCATTTGGAACAGAAACCGTGTCTTTATCATAAGACGAAGATCTTGTGCAAATTTCATATTGATATTTCCATTTTGGTGAAAGCTAGGGAGCCTATGATTTTTAGAAAAAAAAGCGAAAAAGGGAAATATTTCGAAAACCTTCGCCGGAAGGCCCATATAGGTTTTGATTGATCTACTTATAAGCCATCGAGACGAACTCAAAGAACAGTAAAATTAGTCTATTTCTTTTCGAGATATGCGACATAATTTATTCCCATTTAAATGGAATATCTCGAGAACCACTAAGCCGATTAAGCGCAGATGGAATACGAACTGTCCCTATCATACGACGAAGATTTTGTCCAAATTCCAAATTGATATGTCCATTTTTTCGAAGGCTAGAAAGCTTAAAACAATGTTTTGGAAAAAACAGAAAAGTAGTAATATCTGAGAAACTTTGTACCGACGGCTCTATAGGTTTTGGTTGATCAAGATCGAGACCGTCGAGACGAATATTTTGAAAGACACAATCGGCCGACGAGTTTTGCGAATATTCGCAAAAAAATTTTTAAAAAGAAAAGGCTTTTTCTCGAGAATAATTGGACGGATGGAACGGATTTTACGACCAGAGTTAGTCCAAGTTAGGAACTATAATTTCACAAAATTTCTTTTTTTTCAACTTTTTTTGGTCCTTTTATTGTTTTATGAGAAAAAAAATCCGACAATGTGGCAAAGTGAGGATGTAGGAAAATGGGAATGAAAATGTGACAATATGGCAAAGTGACGTTGTGGGAGGGTCAGAATGCGGGGCAGTGAAAAAGTGACGGGTGAGAATTTGAAAGTGAGAGAATGTGCGAGGATGGGAATGAAAATAAAATAATATTGGCAAGTAAGATCGTGGAAGGTGAGAATGTCGATTCAGTGAAAGTGGTTACCAATTTGAATTTCCCTACACCTACAGCAAGTGTACTCAAACGTACTCAGCAAATGGCTCTAACTGCATATTTCCATTCGCTATCATTACGGTTTCCATTACATTATTGTAATGAATTTCAGATTAATTGGCTCGATTGTTCTGCAAATATATATTTTGTTGGCAAATGGTCTTTCACATTATTACGGTTGTTTTTTTTCCACAACAGGCGTCGGGCGGCCCAAGCAACCAACACCACCATGGAAGAAAATCGCGCGGCAGATGAAGAATTCTTCGCGGCTGTTGTTGAGCATGGCAGTCGGCCTGGGCGTGTGGAGGTAAGTATGAACAATTCTTTGCATGGTAGCATGACGTCGCATGGTAGGCTTGTATCCCAAGACAATATGCAGCAACATTCGCGTACTTTCTCAACTTCTTCTGGATCGGACCTTATGGGGTGCAATATTCATGGCCCAGTCACCACATCAACTCTCACTCATCGGGAGAATGCAGATAGACCGGCCTTCTCACAGCCTAGTTCTTCTGGCTCAGAAGTAATTGATTTTGGAGTTGATACTGCAATGACTATATCACGCATCAGCTCAAAGAATATCGGCAATACAGATATTGTTCCTTCCGATATGATTGGAACACACCATGGACCGTGTAATGGCAACAGAAGCATTGTTTCGGGATCAACGGCTGAAGTGGAATCGGCTTCTAGGAATTGCCATTTACACATGGACAACCAGTCACTCAACAGAGATCGCATAGATTCCGGATCTCGGCATAGTGAGGCTTCCGTCTTCCCCTGTCAGTTCTTGGAGAATCTCACAGAGGGTGACTTATATAGCTCTGTTTCGGAGGCATCGATCGAGCGCCTCAATGATGAGAATAGAGATCATATTATTGGCCCAACAACTCCAAACACCTCCAGGAATACGCAAGCTTCCGTTAATGAAGAATTATCAGAAGATAGTGAAATATTGCCTAACACAGTTATTGCCAGCAGTTCTGTAGAATCAATACTGCGTACTGATTGTAATAACATCATGAGCCCAGCCATCCAAAACTCCCATCCGAATGAAGATGCACACGACGTAGATAATGAATATGATGCAATTGACGAGAATTCTCCTCCACAAGCACTGACCCAGCGAATATCACGCCCAATATCTCCCATGTCTTCTCAATCGCGCAGTATAGTAACGTTTGTTCACGTTCTGCGACAACTACAAATGCAATTTAGTGGAGATCATCATGGCCCGTTTGGCTGTGGCATTCAGCATCAGGATCTAATCAAAGAAGTTCGTCATGGCTTCAAAACAAAGTGGATATTTCAATGCCAAATGTGCCGTGTAAAGAGTGAAGTTTGGTCTGAACTTGACGCGGAGGACCGCCTTGATGTCAATCGCTGTGCAGTTGTTGGAATAAACGCCATTGGCCAAGGACACGCGGCCTTACATGAATTTACGGCAAATCTTAATATCCATTGTCCAAGTTTTAAGCCTTTCAAAGAAATCAGTGCAGAACTTGACCCAATATACATACGTTTATCCGAAGAGCAAATTTTAAGAAACGGTAGAGAGGAGTTTATACACGCTCATGAGACGGGTTCTCTAATAGACGGAATTCCAGCATGCTCAGTAATTGTTGATGGTTCCTGGCCTGTGAGGAGCTATAATAACGGAGGCCGAGCGGAATCAGGAATGGCAGTAATAATTGGTGCCGCAACGAAAAAAATCTTGTTCGTTGGCTATCGCAATCGTTATTGTCTCATTTGCACCCGTGCACATAATAAAAAATGTCGCATTCCACCGCACAGATGCTTTGTCAACTACCCAAAAGATAAGAGCATTCTTTCTGTGGAAAGCGATGTCATTGTCGAAGGGTTTATGCAAAGTATGGAGCAGCATAGTCTCATTTATAATAAGCTGATCGGAGACGGAGACAGCAGTGTTATAAAGAAAGTGAGAGACGCAGATCCGTATTCTGGGTTATGTATGGTGAACAAAGGAGAATGTCGCTGTAACCTGCAGCGATGTCGAATCCGAGAAATGCGGGAAGTAATAGCCAAATTCAAAACCGGACGTTCCGAGGAGGCTAAAAAGCTAAAAACATGTGTGTTTGGAAAGATTGCATCTATTTGCACGGCGGTAACGTGTGCTGCCAACTATTGGAGAGGAGAAGAAGAAATGCCAACGGAAGAAAAAATGTCTAATCTGAAGAAAATATAGTAAATCATGTATTTGGGTCTCATGGAGAGTGCGCTGAATATTTCTGTGACGGCAATGAGAAAACAGATGAGATCAATTTAATCCCTCTTTTACGACAGAATGGTTTATATGATCAGTTGCAAGCGATCATGAATA
>NW_011887889.1:4077-5283 GCF_000806365.1 Fopius arisanus | reverse complement strand
TTTTTTTGTAATGCACTCATTTCACAGCTATGCAGACATTCGTTAATGGCTCCGTCGGCCAACTTGGAAACGGGGGAATGAAAGTGGAAAAATCAGGTCGATATTTAGACTTTTTTAGACTTTTGGCAACCTTCAGGTAGTCGGGAGCCAGCCTATAACTAGGGTCGGGATAATCCCCTAATCCTCATAGGCACCCAATTAGTCGACCATTTGTCTGCGAATAAGGCCCAGTGGTGACGATATTCCCGCCAGCCCTGTAGAATAGCGTCCCAGGCGAATAAAAATGTTTTCAATTTCTCCACTTCAATTAATAATTGAAATTGGCAATGAAAAACCTTGGAGAATATATTTTTGGAATGGTTGTCGGCAATTGTTATTTTCGTTTCAAATATTGGAAGTCAACATGTGAAAAATGCAAATTTGCCACGGTCAACTTAGGAATATATTCGTGGAAATTGCATTGCAGATTTTCATATTTCATTTTCGGATTCCGATGTTCGGATTATTTCTCTGGTGAATCGCACCTTTTAACTAGAAATTTCGATGGAAGCATAGCATCTGGGATTAGAAATTTGTCGAAAATAATTAGAAATTTGAAATACAAAAACATGAATATATTTTCAATTAATTGTCTACTGTAGGCCAATATTATGGAATGTTGCTTAATGGGAACCGCGGGAATTATGTGATAGTGCATCAAATAAACCGTTCTTTCCATTGAGCATCGTCATTCATCGAATATCTCGGGTCCGCTTGAAATTTATTAGGTGCATTTCCAGTTCTATCCTTCGCTATTTCCATTATTAATGAAAACAGAAAACGGAACGGAATTAATTTTTTTGGATTTTTGCCGTAAATTGAAATTGCCCGAGTATTGTTCCTATCCTTATAAAATCCGTTCGAATATTCCATCTCATTCCAGTATATCCGAAAGCATTGGGTTTTGTATTTTTATTTGAAAAATTTCGAAAAATATATCTGATACTCTGGAATAAAATAAAAAATGAGTAATTCAAATTTTTTCAATGACAATCAACTAGCCTCTTCTCGCAAGGGCTGCCATAAGCCTCTTTCAGCGCTCACTCGGTTTGATTGTCGAGCGATTGTAGAAATTTTGAGATGTTAAATGCCAATTTTTCGGCGTTTATCAGTATAACAGTTTTTTTCAGTGGAGTCAGTCAGCTTTAGTGAATTCATTCTTGACTG
>NW_011887889.1:0-1552 GCF_000806365.1 Fopius arisanus | reverse complement strand
CCGCCATATTTTTCTCCAAACGATCATTGGAGAATTCATCTTGGTGAAATCTAGGGGGTTTCTTTGAACGTAATTTACACGTTCATTCCTCAATTTCCCACCCCTGAGACCTAATTACCGACCCGGCAAAAATAATTATCTGTCGATTGACCCTACGATTATATTTTTTGAGGGTCTACAGGGGCTGACATTTTGTTCCCCGTAAAACGCGTTTTTTCTAGGGAATTCCCTAGGGACATGTCGGGCAAAAATCCCTCCACCCGGGCCGTAATTATTATTTGACAAAAGTGGTTTGAGGCTTTTTTATTATCACTTTTATATTCTTGTGCATTTCATCTGTACTGATCGAATGATATATAGGGTAATGCATTTTGCCCTCCACGAAAAAAGAATGAAATGTCCGTAGTTCTCGGCGACCAAAACAAACCAACGTAAATGTCAGGCACCACCACGTTGAAAATGGCAAAAGATCAGAATTCTCATTTAACAACGACAACAGGCGCTGAAAAGTCAGTATTGCAACCACAGATGCGACTGGGTTCCAAAATACTGCTCTGTCAAAGATTTTGAAATTGCTCAGTGGCTTTTCTCCTGAATAAACTCAAGATTCATGGGGTATTGAATACTATTCTTAGTTACGAAAAGGAAAATCAAAGAATAAAAATAACCCGATTATAAATAATAATAATCTGTTAAAGACATATTTTCAGACACATAAGCATAAGCGTAAGTAAGACCATTATTGTAACGGAAATCTGGCTGTAACGAGTCTGGGACAACCAATGGATCATCTAATAATAAGGTGCCCGATTGTAAGGTAGCCCGTAGCTTTTTTGGGGAAAATTATTCAGGTAGCGTTCCACGCAGGAATTAATTGCGTATCTTTCCCCCTAGAAAGGCAGATAGCAGATAGCTGGTCTCGGAAATGTATTTCGATGGTTCTTCCCATAGGATTGATTAGGTAGCTTCTCTCTAGGTACAGCTGATGAACAAAATTGTAACATGTTTGGAGTGTTCCGTAAGGTCCGGGAATTGGTTTCCTTCGCCGGTTCCGTAGCATCCGCATAATTACTAGGAGGGTGTTAATTATTCTTAAGTGGGTAAAATAGCAAAGCAGAGAGCCACCTAGTTGTTATGGATACAATTAAGAAAGACCATGTATGCCACCTAGTTGTTAAGGACACAATTAGGAAATACCGAAAAAGCCAGTAGAGGTAGGGGTTAGCACCTCTACAAATAGTTCCGAAAACCCGTACGGACGATAGGACAGAATCGTGGGGTTAGCCCATTCTCGCGACAGGACAAACAATTACTTCCAATAAATTTGTTATGCCCCAGAAATACCATTAAATTAAGAAATAGTATTAGGTAATTGCGGCGACAGTAGCCACGCGGGCGGTGTGTGACTCCGGCGATCACCCAAGCTAAGCAACGCTCAGTTGGGTTAGTACTTGGATGGGTGCCCGCTTAGTCACACCCATCGGCGTGTAGACTGCCGCCGTCAGGCACGGGTGCGGAGAGCTGGTGTGTTCACCGAGTCAGTGTGACTGAT
>NW_011887888.1:202421-224666 GCF_000806365.1 Fopius arisanus | reverse complement strand
AACCAAGAAAAAAATGTACAAAAAAAAGTGCACAGGGTACATTCAAGTACTCAATGAGTACAATCCAAACCAACAAAAAAAAGTTAGATTTTTCAAACTTCGATGCCAACTTCACATAGCTTGCTCGTGGTGAGAACGATAACTATAGAGTCATTGAACTTTCTTCCAAGACTTGAGACTTTTATCAGTCCTAATTTCGAACTTGAAATTTAACCCGAGACTCTCTGACTCCATTTCCAGATTCTCAAAAATACCCAGTAAAATCCATGGAAATTCATTTCACATCTTCAAGGGTCAAGTTGCAATTTTCAATGTGATTTTTAATTAAGAAAATCATGAAGGATAAATCCATGTCGCTCGGCTCGAGGATCTCGTGACAATGCAAAAGGCAAAATTAGCTCAACAACTCCAGTGGCGCTAATTCAGGTGATCCATAATTGCCACCTGTTTTTTTTTACGAGGAAGTGCCGGTGCTCTTCCGGCAAGGTGTGCCGGTCTTAAACGTGAGTGCGAGAGGGGTTTGATGAAGAGACCCTGGAGGAACGACATGGCGAAATGGAGGATAGTGAGAATACCTAAGTGTCTAGGTACTCTCAACCCCTATCACCAACGAAATAAGCCGCACCTTAGCTCTCGCCAATTCCAAGAGGAGTCAGTCGAGCAGGATGACACTTTGAACCTCCAACATTATTGAAACCACTCACTAACGAACCTTATTTCCCGGAGTATTAATACCCAACGATCAACCGATATAAAAATAATCCTCATTAAATACCAAAATGGTATTGCAGTACAAAACTTGAATTTCTTCCATTTTCTATTTCACCGAATTTTCCTTTAAAAAAATATCTAAATAAAATACAACCAGCTATTTCTATTCCTATTTTCGTATCCTCTCCTCACCACTACCTCGCAAAATTGACCACTGAGACATTGATTGGAAAAGATAATTAAAACCCGGTGTGGGAGGTGGTGGGTGGAAGGCAGGTAAACCAAAAGAGAAAGAGGAAGCTGTCAACGTACCGTGACAAGGATTGTATGAATACGGGAGTAGAATAAAATATCAATATTCGAAACACTCAGGAATACCTATATGGCGTCCCGAAATGGATATCCATTTCGCCTCTATACCCGTATACACCCACATTTCGCGTACGTACACGATTGTACCCACCGTTAACATTGAAAAAAAAATGCTACAGGGTGGACAAGTACATTCACCTCACACTCTCTACACAACAGTCGTATTCGCGTCAGAGAGTACTGGAAGAGGAAACTTGCCGAGTACCAGACCCCCTCGCTATTTCGTATTCAGTGTCAGAGACATGTTGCTCACCTGCATACTGTACACGCTAGCTCGAGCCTTTTTCCTAGGACATAAACTTGACTGAACCATCTGGAGATTCGAGTGAAAAAAAGGAAAAAATTACCGAGACATATTCAAAGTGCACTGCGATAAAAAAAAAAATCCAAGATTTCTAGTTCATTTTCCACCTCATTCGCAACGAGAAAAAATTCATCAGAGAAATGCATCGACTTCACCATTGATTTATTTATTGATAACTTGATTAATGCGTTCAACCTGGTGTAAAACAAATTGACTCCCAAGATGATTCAGTCCACCTTACCTCAAACCGATTTTTCAATCTGATTCATGGCACCTGTTTTCATTGTATTAAACCCGCCCTCTCTCGAGATTCAATCAAACAAACCGAATGACTGATCACTCATAAAATTAAATCCCATAAATTCTGTTTCAATCTGATGAATGATGCAGTCGACTGGCCCTCGTGGCCCATCGCACTAAATTATTCAAGCAAAGAATACCAAGAACCCAGGAATAAACATGTGTACGTGAATGCGTACACCAAAATTTCTCCTACACCTCCACAAAACCGCGTCATCTAATGAAATCCAAGAAATAATTTCAACTCATTAAACCCCTCACTTCTTTCATTAAACTCCATCACATTTCATCCTGTTAAATCCAATAAACCGGCATCTGTTTGAATTAACGACACTCGTGCCGAAAATTATCTCCTATTCACCTCGATTTTTTCAAATCCAAAAGCAAACCCGATAAAACAAAACAATATTATCCAAGAAAATTTTTTCGACTGGAGAAAAAAAATCGGCACATGACCGAATCTCCGAAAAATCGAAAAAATATCTCCGGATTTAAATGAGCTTCACCCACGGAATTCAAATAGCTCTTGAAGAGCGGTCAATTCAATGGCAATAATAATAAACGTCAGAACGAATTTAACCGCAAAACCGACAACTTATCCAAGTCAATTATATCCCCACCCCTCTTCATCTGAATTCCATATTCCTTAACGCTAATTGCATCGTAGAGAGGGATTTTAGTGTGTAATGCGTTTGGGAGGACTGTGTGGTTATGGGCATATGTCGCGCCTAGATTGGACGCACAGGTGCACCGATGCACGTCCGATTACGTGTTTCGATCCCAAAGCGGATAGTCTATTCCCGTTCCACTCCTAATACTCTACTAGGCTCTCACGCCATCCAAATGTTGGGTCAGAGTCTTTAGAACAATTAACCCCCACCACCCACTCCTATTATTTGCCTCCTCTCATCGGATTTTACCCCTCGGCCCTGAAATATTGTCACGAATCTCAATTTCCTTCTATCATTTATTTATTTCTCCCTTCATTGATTATTGATTATGGATAATAATAATTTCCGCTCAATTCCTGATGGATCAGGTTTTAATTAAAAATGGAGGAGTTGTAAATATCTTTCTTTGACATTTCTGGTAAACTTTGATTTTTCACCGGTATTAAATTTTTATTACGCTTTCGATTTATCCATGGATGAGATTATTTTTGAGAGCAATCCAATGTCAGTGATTTAGTGGGATAAGATTTTGGAGATCGAATTGATTGAATTTTCAGATTGAATTGGAATCTCAAGGGGAATTTAAAAACTGCCACGGCGTGAAATCTGGTTAATCGAGAATTACGGAATTATATCAAATCCAAACTAATTCCCTGATATTGGTTTCCTTTGTACCTCATTAGTGATTTCCCGTTTGATTTTCCCAGAGGACTGATGCTCCCGTAATATTGATGAATCTCTCATCCCGTAAGAGAGTGCGGAGTAAATCAGAGATATTGGAGAATTTCTCATGTGTTGTACGAGGGGAAAAGTAAGAACAAAGGGGAATAGTTTCCGTTGTGAGCTGTAATATTCTTCTCACCATTTGTTACCACGATACCGATTTTACCCCAGTCTCATTGTTCACCCCAATGGAACAATTCGATAACAAAACGGTAAAACTCGTCGACTCGATGTCAACATTCTTTCAATTTTCATCAAGTATTTCCTAAACCACGAGAAATATCAAGATTCTCGTCAGAATATTTTCCCTCGATTAAATCGTCAGCTACAAGAAAAGTTACAACCAAAAATTTCCTATTCCCCCAAGATTCGGAGATATCGCGTAAAAAAGCTAATGGAAAAATTATCTGAACTCGTTCTACCATCCGCTGTGAATTCCCGCGTGTTCCCAAAACCATTGCCATAATTAATATTGATAAGATAAACTCACCGTTGACGTGCTGCGTAACGAAGATCACCGCCAGGACCATCACCATCGCTGACGTCATCCTGGAAGGCCTCAGCTCGTTCCTCATAATTGAAGTTCCTCTCAATCCCCGCAATTTCACAAAGCCATTAATTCCCGAAGCACTCCGACGAAACACTCACACACTAAACAATTGTTTCGGCAATTTGAAGGAAAAAAATATATATATACCGAGAAAAAAAAATCACCAAAAATAGTCTGTTCGTCTGTTGGAGATATTTCCACCGAAAATTCCGATGACAGACGTCAATTTTGATACGCGCGTGGGGCGTTTCCGAAACTCGATAACGTTGACCCCCGGAACGAAATTGACGTCACGAGTTTCAATTTTTCCCGGCTTCTTTTTTCCCCTCCGATGCTTTACGAGAGAATTTTATCGTTATTCCACACACACAGTACGTTATTTTTCCGAGCTCTTCCCTTCAATTCCCTTTTTTTTTTAATCGACTCGAGCGGTTATGCGCACCGGTTTAATCAGGAAACTGTAGTCCACCAGTTCCTGAGTGCCCCACACTGGCACTTGAATTCTCACGTTAAATAATTCTTAAAATGAAAAAAAAAATTGTACCAACGGTAATCCCTCGTCACGTATTGCGAAGTGGGCGTATTAGTTGAATCTCCGGTTCGTCATTATACCATTCACCGGGATTTACACGGATTCATCCCAAACACTGCATCACAAACTCCCGTGGACATTCAAAACAAAACACGATCGTCGCGCAATACTCGGATAAAACCCGTAGGTATGGCTTTCCAGAGGGTACGGGGCGCGTCACGCACAAGAAATCGATTGGCGGAGGTTCACGTGTCACTAAGTAGCGCGTGTCAGTTTTTCACTATTATAATCCTACTCATCGAATTCTGCCTGAGGATCATTGACACCAGTCAATTAAGCCTCCACCCGTATTCCCTCACTTATCACTCACTCATAATGAGATGGCATCGCTGGACCTGAAGTTGTCCCTTTCTCCATGAAAAAAATTTCCAATTCCGTGTAATCACTCACCTAACCCGAAATCCCTTGACCTTCGCTGATCCGAACTAATCTGAACTGACCAGCGTCGAAGTAAGAATACACACAAGTCCAAACAGTCACTTGTTTTTCACTGTTCACTATTGACTATCCCGTTGAATACACGGAATTGCACGAGATCGATCACAACATTGTTCCTTTTTTCTATCCACGCAAGATGTGTTGGCCGATGGGCAGTACGGCGCACTATTTAATCACTGAAATTGTCACAGTCTTTTCTCGTCACTACCTCTTTCGCCGGAGGAAGAGACGCGTGTGTGCCTCACGGCCGGGAGGGAGCAGTCAGCAAATGGGTGGTGGGGGGAAGGCAGCGAGCCGCTACCCCCGCAGAGATCCACGGAAATAACCGATGATACGCGAAGCCCAACGAGCACGCGCACCAAGCGTTCCAACCCCTGGGTACATCGACATGGGTCGAGCCTCGAACCCTCTCAGCTCCTCTGTCCTCTGCCGGCGCTTCAACCTGCCACTGCCTTCACCCATTTCTCCCATTTCTCCCATTTCTCCCATTTTTCCTATTCTTCCCATTTCTCCCATCTCTCCCATCTCTCCCCTCTCTCCCTCTCAACTCTCTTTTTCTTTTTCTCCCTCTCCCGCGTTCGCTGTTTATTTTATTTTTTAATTTTTTTTTTCTTTCGGGGGGATTCTTTTGCTTCTCCAATGCCGGGTCAACAGTGCGTCCCGCAGGAGCTTTTGGTACGAATATTACCGACCCCTTTAATGACATTGCCGTTGCTATTTTTTTTTTATCTCACTCGTCCGTAAATGCATCCCCCCACTTACATCTGACAACAATGAATTGCGAGGGTTGCCATCTCGGTTTTCCTTATTATAACGCCCGTTCGCCCATTTTTTCGGAAGGCCAATTAAAAGTTTTGGGGAACAATGGGGGGTCATTTTGGAGAGATCAGTGTCACGGTTTAGTTATTGTATTCGGATCACAATTATTTCGATTTCACGAGATGAGGCGAAATGCGGCCGGAAAAATTTTTCATTCGCTTGTTTTATTTATTTCTATTTTCAATTATTTATAATCATATTAAAAACAATACATAAATAAAATGGAAAAAAAAAATCTCGAGTTTGCACTAATGCCAATGGCCAAAATTTATCACGAGTGTACGATAAGTATTTTCAGAGTCCAAGAATTGAATATCCGAGGCGGAATGCATTTCCGCAATGGCCTTCCAACGAGAACAATAGCTTAAAAGTTCTCTTTCAATATTTATTCGGGCCCAGGATGAGCTTATACCCGTGAGCGAGAGCCGTGAAAACGATTCCCTCCATCCACCCACCAACTTCCCTTCTATCACCCACTCTATACCCCATTGCGAACGTCTTTCCTACGTAGTTATAACCCCCAAGTGCAGATTTGTATTCGCATTATAGTCGTGGAGAAAGAGAAAGCAAGGAAAACTCCACTTGGATATCAAAGGACGACTGGAGACCGGGGCAATCACCTAGGGCTCCAACATCTCACCCAGCATCCCTTCCATTCGAGTCACGTGAACATCTTCCAGGGAATGAGTAATTTATCAGCCATTTCAATGAAATCCTCCTGTCATGAAAGTTGATTAGATTGGACCTCTTGAGTCTTCGAATGCTCCATTTTTTTCTCATTAATCGTAAATTGAAATAACACATTGTTAATGTATTTAATTTATTCATTTATTTATATTAAAACTAACAAATGCAACAGACCTCCACTCAGAATTAATTAACTTTAACTTCCCCTCGTAAATTAATTAAATCTCGTTTTCACTCAATATTTTAAAAAATTCTCATTCTCATAAAAAAAAATTCGCAAACAAGTATTTTTGAAATAAAAAACTCATTACCATCGACAAGTGGTGATAATACCAGAAATCCTCTAATAGATTAATTAATCATCGAGTAATCTGTCGAAACAGAGAATCAGCTCCGTTTGATCTCCTCGTCTGTCGAGCCACAGCTTCAACAGTATTTCACCAATTGTACCTCAATATCACGTAATTCTGGCAAAGTTATGCACCGACACTTGGCCAACATTGTCGTATTAAATTTTACGCACTTGAAGCGAAATGCCCATAACAATATGATACGCTTGTGAGCACCAGCTCGACCATCAATAATGAACGATGAAATTATTGAGATTGATTGAATGTTTCAACTCATGGTTCACATTATCGGAATTCAATTCTCAATACATGTATTTTTACCAAAATCCCCCAACATTGATAGATTAATTTTTTAATTCGCGAATCAGTCGATTTGAAAAATGGAATTTTCTTGAAGTGATCAGATTTCGATTTAATGAAATTCAACTCATACCAAGTGGCCACACCTGATTGAATCAAGTGATTCGTTTTTTTTTTTGATATGAGACTGCCATCGAATAACGCATTGTAAAGCCCCGGGCCCCGGGTACTATGTCATAGGATATGTCGTAACGTTCATGTTCACTCGGAAGCTTGTTGCGACGAGCAACTTTGGGGCTTGTGCACATTCCTAAATCAGTCGGGGCCATGGCCCTGTGGCCGACGTTGACGCTTGGTTCGTGTTGCCAAGGCTTGTTATACTATCCCTGAGTGTGCATGTATACAAAACCAACGTTCATTCGAGTGAGGCAGACGCACTCCAATGTTCAGCCCCACCAACTTGTCCCTCTCTCTCTCACTTTACTCTGTACTGCACAGTAGTTTGTACACGACCTGGGACGAATCGATATTTTCCCCGTACGTGTCTCTGGACGGTAATAACTGACCTCAACGCTTGTATACGTTTGATACCATGTACACTGACAAGGTATAACATTATGGAAGAATTGCCTGTGTTTCAGCCACTCTGCGCTCATCATGCGTCATCACAAATGCTCAGATAATTATCCCGCGATCAACTCGGCTTTTCCCTCCACCCATCGTATTTTCATAAATCCAATCATCACCCGGAGTAAAAAATGTCCATCTCTCAAGAAGGAAATATATTTCTCCGGATCAGTCACTCCCAGGTAAAAATTGGAAAATGTCATGTGAATACATATTCTTTCGCGTACAATGTCAGGATTCAAATGTCATGATAAATAAAAATTTTCCCACAAGCCGATGCTTGAGATGATTTTTTTTTTCTGGTACGTGACGCGAACCCAGTTACTGATAATCATCCTTTTGTCCATTGACCGTCGAATTTGCAGTTGAAATGCATTTAGCGCAGTTTGCGCTGTTAACGTACTCGAAATTTCGATGGTAATTCGGTATACGTTGGCTGGAATTGAATTCGTGAAATAATCCACCTGTAATTATGGCTAGTAGACCACGGAGTTGGGACACTTGGTTGAATGGGTCCACCAGTACAGACAACTTTGAAGGAAAGAAATTGAGTGAAAGCCCTCAACGTTTATTCCTCCAACACGTTCCTCCGGTGTGCGAATGAAAAAAAGCTCGTTGGGTTGTCAGATAATGTGTAAACCTTCGGGTACACTTGAGGAAAATTGCGGTGTCAAGCCATTAACTTCAAGAGGTCTTTTCGCGAAACAAATAAACAGAGACAAGTGAAATTGTTCGCAGCCATCCCGTCTGACTATTGCGCAATCCAATAAAGAATAATTTTTAACGAATTCATTCTATCCCATTCTGCTGCTTCTATTTATTTATCACTGAGTGGAAGTCTAGGTGAATGATCTGCACGAGAATTTGGTTGACGCTTTTCTTTAATCACTTGGAGTCACATTTTGATGTCGTCGGATCGATCGAAGTGACTGGCCTGAGTTTCTTGATCCTCTCTCTACTAGACTGGCTATCGTCCAAGTTGGCTGATTGGAGGGCTATATTCCAGCGTGCACATCTTCCTCGACACATCTTGGACATCGTGAACGATCGGTACCACAGCTCGGCCAAAGCTGATGTCAGCACGATAGCCATCATCGTTTGCCACGTTGTTAACGATTTTCTCGACTTCTGCTTCCAACAAATAGCCTCTAACTCTCGGCCATCACATTTCAACCGTAATCATTACCGGTTATTGATGATTCCTCTCGGTTAATTTATCGATTTATTTATTTCACTCGATGTAGAGAAAAAAAAAAATCCCAAATACATCATTCCTCACTCAACCATAAAATCCACTAGAACCCGTGAATTATTTCCCTGAAAATCTAATAAAATTCTAAATATTAATTATCACCGTGGTTTCTATTTTATAATCCTCTTTTTTAATTCTCCAATTATAGAAGGCATTATTTTTTATTATCACTGCGGCATTCGAATCAGATTTTGAATGGTAGAACAAACAGGGTAAAACTGCAAGGGCAGTATGAATACCACTCGTATTGCCTTTGTAACAGCATGAACCTCATAAAGCCCACCACAGTACCCAGCTGAAAGCCAATTATATAAATACAATCCCATACTTGAGTTCACAACCGAGAATTTATAACTTGCCTGAAAACACTCGCAGTTATCCCACTCCAAGTATTAATTCCTCAACAATGAAATTATACTTTACCCAGCAGATTCTTACTCCCATTAACTCGTCGATTGTTCTCATCTCCATTTGCATTGGATATATCACCAGTGACCAGTCGATGTTTTACCAATTGAACGCCTCTATTCTCCCTCAATCCACGAAAAGTTTGCGACGAGCGTAAGGATGAGCGAAATTGGATATAATTGGGTGGCCATCTCCGTCCACCGATGGAATAGCAATTCTCCTTCCTTGGCAATAGGTCACGCTTCGGCACTGGCAACTCTATCGATTTTACTGGCTCTCAAATTATGAGAATGCTCCATGAATAAAATACCCAGTGCAATAAATCCATCAGTGAGATATACATTGGGAAAAAAAAATTTTTTTTCTCACCCCAGCCTCTAGGGTTGATCTGCAATTTTTAGGGGATGAAAGTACCTTTTGTTTCTCAAACTCAGTGTTTTAATTGAAAAAAATTTTAACAGCATTCTGAAAAAAAATTATACAGCGTAATGAACTGCAGAACACCAGTCAATCATCATTAACCCTGCGAATTGGAAAGGCACTGATCCGATTGTTGTACTCCAATATTTGAACGGAGAACTGAAGCGTTCATTTTTTCAAGAGTGTTATTGTTATCAATTTATAAATAAATATCACGGGGCAATGGAACAGTAAATGCAAATGAAACATTTGATTTCCCAGCATTTCCAGTTCGGCTGATGAACACACATTTGAGAGGGAAATTTAATGTAGAAACGATGGAAAATTCGACTGCGAAAGCGATATCCCCCAGGATTTTGTATTATCAATTAGCAGGAACACCGAATACATGAAACATGAAGAAAAAATTTGGTAGAGTATTTCGAAATTGAGAGATTAAACTGATTCATTGAATTTCAAACGAGAGGAGTTGATTTTGGAAAATTGCCCGAGAATTACCCTAAAATCATGGAAATCCCCGTACATGCAACGTCGAATTATCATATCATAGCACTTAAAACATGGAACAAAGCCATCTGCCCATCATTGCTTGAACTAAGTTATTAATCGTCTTACGAAACGACCGCTGGTAAAGTATAATCCAGCTTTGCACTCCCCTAGTATGTGTTTCAAATGAAAAACTCGCTGAAAACATGTACTCCATTTTATATATTTATGAAAAATCATTAATGGTTCAATAACATTTAACAAATATGAATAATCGCATGCGTAAGGCACTTGTTTCAATACTCTATTCCACCTGTAACACATTCCCTCTACAAAAATACAGTAACAATGATATATTTCCATTAAAATATTCCATTAGCCAAATTTTTGCCGAGAATTAAATGCCAAATGAACTCTCGTCATCTGAGACGATATTTCTGGGAAGACGCAAGAGTTTTTCTCAATCTACATTATTAATTATCAGTCATTGGGAAAAGCCATCGAAAATCAGTAGATAATTGGTGAAATTAAATGAGTTTTCATTTTTCGAATAAAGTTAAAGTTAAATTTCGAGGAAAAAATATGAATCGATGATTTTGATACATTCAATGGGAGTCGAAATCTCATTTCAATTTATCCATTGGCTACTAAATTTTCATTAAAAATAACTGCAAGTCGTTTTGATCACGATTCCAATTTTCATCATAAGTCCTCGGTAATCTGTTGGATTAAATCCAGAGTTAGGAGTGATGAATCATAAATTAGGAGAAATATTATTGATTGAAGTTAGGGCAATGTTAGCTCGGAAGATCAATTGATCTATTGTTTCGAGGGAGAGGACAGACGTCTGTTGGATTGATATGGATTTTGCAGGAGTCGTGGGGAACACTCGATCACCCGTAACAGAAGGCCATCGATATAATCCTCGAGATCTGCAAGACGTTTCCTTTTATCAATAACTTCGCTCTGAAGTTTCAACGTCAACTCAATCAAATCCTAAAAATAAAAATCGTCAATCAATCAATGAATTTTTTTATTTGATGGATTCAATCGATAATTTGATTGGTTTTAATGAAAAAATAGTTACCTCTCTGGTCTTCCCCTCAAACTGCTGGAGGACCTCGAGGGGAAGGCGACTTTTTCCTCCCATATTATTCTTCACACCGTCCTCCCCACCAATAATTATCCTCTCAGAGGACAATTGTTCCTCACAAAAATCCTTTCCTTTATTCTCCTTATCCCTCTTCTTATCTTTCTTCGAGGATTTATCCTCCTTGAGACTTCTCACGTATTTATCCTCCTTGCAGTTTGGACTTTTATCTCTCATAAAATGTTTTTCATCCTTTGAATTTCTCTCTTTAAGTTTATCATCCTTTGGCCGCTTTGAAGTTATTATCTCGCGTGGTGCAGGACTCGGTGGTTCTGGGGTATCACGAAATCTCGAGGTTGGGGATGGTGATGTTGCTGGGGATTTTTCACTCGGTTCCTCTATCACAATCTTTGGATTCCCCTTATTATCCCACCTAAAATTCGATATTCCGATGAATTAAAATCAATTATTCCCTCCTAATTATATTTTTGGAGATAAATCCGTACCTTTTAATTACATTATTTCCCTGCAATCCATACAACTTTCGTCCCCACTCGTCCTGATCTCTCTCATCGATCCTAGGAGACGATGAATTCAATGACGATGTGATCCTCGGTGGTTTATTAGGGGCAACATTGCTCGGTACAGGTGGTGGTGTACTGGATTCCGTATTGACACGTGTGAATGAATTTTGGGAGTTATTAGAATTCGTGGAGAACGTTGGAGTGATAGCACTGGATACAGGTGCATTCAAAGACGACGCAGAACTCTTGTGTGATAAATCATCGAACTAAAAGTACAATAACCGTTAAGAAAATCCCTCATCATCCCATCTCGTTTCATCTGGATAATTAAATCTTACAGTAAACTCATCATCGTCCTCACTAATGACACCGGGATCAGCTTCACCTGGCTCTTGTCTCGAGGGCCTGATCTGGTGCTCCTCCACTTCATCAAATTCATCTTTATCCAATTTACTCTTGCTCTTACCCTTGACACGATTGCCAATGGACTTTGCTAATTTTTTCAAACCCTTGCGCTTCTCCAAGCTACCGATACTCAGTAAACTACCACCAATCGATTGAGCTGCTGTTGATAATTGCCCCAGTGAACTTTTGTGACGCTCTTTTCTCGTTAAATCTGTTAAACTACCAGCTTTTACGATAAATCCTATTTTAACCTCGAGTGTACCGCGATTCTTCGTATTCTCTTTTCCTGGTTTACACTCCAGGGTGTACCTGTTGACAATAACGTATAATAAAGCTTTGTGGGCGCGTTTGGATTATCCATCGAGTTATCCAGTCATTGTTAAGTCGTTAATTTCAGTACCACACCTATGGTTAATTGCTTGATCAGCTTGTGAGGTCTCAAGTCTTTTTCTTAATCCTCAATTTCAAGACAATAGCGAGACTTTATTTTTTCCAACGCGAAATTTCATTTTTTTTTTTTTTCAACCAGTGAAATGATAACATACCACCTATTTCTCGGCCTCTCGTAGACGTCAAAGCTAGCGAGTGGTACACTAATCATCCCCAAAAATTCATCAACCCCCAGGAAATTTCTGTGCAAAGCCGTGAGTACAATTTCAGCTTTATTCCCCTGTGAGGGGATTTGCAGTTCACATTCCTCATGCCATTCGACATTCTCAGACGCTTTTTCCTTGACAGACGTCTGATACTTCTCTTTACCAAGTGCAATCGTCACGAAACAGTCGTTTGTCTCTGGAAAATCGATACGAAAGGATCAAGACTCCAAATCAAATGATCGATAACTTTCCAGCTGAATTCAATTGAAACAGGTTGAGTGGATGGGTCAGTTAATCAAATAAATCAAATAAATGGTGTCACGAGTGAATTGTGCTTTTGCCCAGGTGTCAGCGAATATTTTGATAATCTCGAGACTCAGCGGAATCACGTAATGAATGCCCCAGAAATATGACGAGTTCATTTAATTTTAATCTCCATTATTCGCGCTGGGGCGATGATTCCAGTTGAAACTTGACTCCTATAACAGGACGGAATTATGTTACTCAATTTATTAAACAGGATGGAGAATTCAAACCCACGCATTGAACTTTCCCCACACCATTTTATTTCATCTTATTATCCACCTGTTTATCAACTCATTAAAATATTAATTATGACAAGATCTCAACACTTTAATCCTTCCTCTGGTAAAAATTCATTAATTCAGCCGGAAAGTGACGAAAAATTCAATTCAATCAACTCACGATGCTTTCCCTTGGTCAACAATCCTTTCGCTCTCTGGACTGTAAAAAAAATGACGGATTAATTCCACTATTCAATGCACTAATGCATGGAATTATCGAGTGCACGGGACCGAGTGCCGATAATTATTTAATTATAGGGAGTCACGACAATCGAGACATCCTGTCTCCATCGGATCATAAATATTTTATTCCACCTTTAGAATTTATAGAAATAACGGGTGAAAATTCTGAAAATCAATAAAATCGGTAATCATTTGGATGATTGTGCCACTGAAAATGACAGACTATCGTTGGGCGACACCACAGGAAATCATTCGTTCCCGACTGCCAGTCCTCGGATGGAAATTTTATTCCCTTCATATCTCCTCGAGATGTATTATTTTTTTTCCAAGGGGAAAGGCCGTTGTACGTGACTTCGACGTTGATGCACTCGTTGAATGCCTCTCTGGTATTTCGCTCGCACCCAAGATTTTTCCATTCCCGTTTCACATCCCCACTATTTTTCCCCCATTCATTTTCATCCTTACATTATTCTTCGACACGCGTATACCGAGGCCGATTCAATGATAATTTCTCGGGGAATAAATACCACATGTAAATTGAAACAGTCTGAGAATATTCACTCCAGGAACGAATTCATCCTCAGCCTGACGTATGCAGAGGAGGTCGCTTCCTATTTTTTTTTTTCATATGTTAAACCCTACGTGAGGAGTGAGAAAAAATTTCAGTCTCTATTTTACAGCAATAGATATTTTTCTTAATTCATCGAGTTTTTCTTTCTTTTTGAATTCTCAATGCGGTGACTTAAAACGCGTAACGATATCCCTCCCACAAAATCATCCAATTTTTTTTTTCTCCACAAAGAAGAAAACGTTCGCGTTACAAAGGGGAAATCGTCGATCTGGTTTCCCCGGTATTTTCACTTGCACGAGAGATTTATTAAATTCTCCATGATCCGACCAACCGGACACGCATTGACGTGAAAGGTCCTCGATACCTCAACAAAATCCAATAAAATACTCATCCCAACAGTTTGTCGCACGTAACAGGTTAGCTGTTACGCGGTAATCCAACAAAGAGACAATAACAGGGAGTTGGCACATCGTGATTTTCTAAATACAGAAGACCTGACAAATTGAGAGACAATGTAGAATGACTGAGGACAATTTAATTCGAGTACGTGGGATGGAAAAAAAAAACAGATTATCGTACCCACATGTTGGCGTTTGCTTACGGTACATTGACTCAGCTGACCTACCTACCCACTTTATTAATCCCCCAATAATCGATCACCCCTGAAAATTCAATTATCAATTTCAAGGTTGCACTCCAAGTGATCATGACTCACCCAATCAGCGATCACCCAAAAATCCAGAGACTAAACTAAAATGAAAAAATGATCTTTCAGTTAACAATCAGGTGATTACAGTTTACCTGTTACTTGGACATGCGTTGGACTCCACATTTTTTTCTTCGCAGTTGATTATTCCATCGGTGAGTAAACGGTGAAGAATTTTTTTTCTATCCTTTGGTGTCGAACACTTTACTATCGATCATTTGCACTAGATTCCACGCCTCGTGCACAGGTGTTTGTTAATTACAGATTGATGCATGACGAGTTGATGATTTTTATTATTTTACTCTTTGTTTATTTTTTTTTGGAGTAGTTATTTTGGAAATTATGGGGGAATGACAGTTTATGATGCGACACCTGGTGGAACCGCGAAGCTCCGTGGATCACGGACAACTATTTCTTCTGGTCATGACATGTATCGTCTTTCTAACATTACCTTGTGGATTTGTTCGTTCGTGTTGGCTCGGCTGACACCTCCCAGGCGCACCTCAGTCTGCGCAGCCACTTCCAGTTCATCATCAGGGACGAACTTTGAAATTCACAAGCCCAGGATTACCTGGCTCATTGAAAAAAAAAATACAACACCTGCAGTGGGGAAAAGTATTATTTTTTCCAATGAGACATTCCTGAAGTATTTTTCACGCTTTCCCACGAGAAAATCATTTTTTTTTAATGAGATCACTCCACATCACTCCACATCACTCCAACTTTTATTTCCAGCACGACAATTATGATAAACTGAGAGATTATTATTCACAATTGGCCTTGACAGTCGGAATAATTGAAAATTAATTGAACTGTCGATTTGAATATTTGAAAAATAATAATTTTCATTTTTGAACGATTGAAAGGAAAATTTCATGAGGTTCAGGTATTTAATGAAAAATTGGATGCGTAATCCTGTAATCTTTCCGTTATTTTTCACACCATAATTTCTGAAAAGGAATTATCGTGCGATAAGACGACACAATTGATTTAATCGTGGCAGTCGATAAGGACTGGACGTCCTCAAACCGGTTAAAACGATTTAATAATTAACCGAGAACGCAAGGTCGTGAATTCCTCAGGATAATTCGTCTCAAATTCACTTGAGTGAATTTATGACGTCAGCACTAATTATCATCTCTAATTAAATAGTATATTCTTATTTCAACCAAAGATTGATATCGATTTATCGCAACTTTCGAGTTGACTGTCTGAGTTGAAATGTCAACTGGAAAATTGGCAGAATAAAATAATAAATAATAATAAACAAATACGACGTGATCCCGTACCGATGGATAAATCGGTAAAGATCATTCAAAAGTTTGAAACCGCAGCCGCAGAAGAGCGCCACAATCGTCCAATGAAAATCCACCGATTTCCCCCACTAGATGTACCAAAATCTGTAATACGAGTTGGCTTGAGCACTCACCTTCGACGATTTTTCCGTCTTTGTCGCAAGTCGGCGACAGCTCCTCGGATGGATTGCCACAACTCCGGATAATCCCAAAATAATCCACGAATAATCACCGAATTAACCATTAAAATCTACCGATCTAACAAGTGCCTCTAAAAATCACTGCGAAACCGATCTCCAGGGAATCAGAGCTCATCAAGATCAGCAAGTGCACGAGGGCAAAATCGTGGAATAAATATCCGAAGAGAATTTGGAATTTTGATAAATCCAGGTAATAATTTCAATCTGGTGATTGCGTGTGGTGATCAATTGATTGTAATTAGTCGTTTGAGTATTTAGGATTAAGCAATATGTCGTTGAAAGATGATAAAGTGCCGTGCGCTCGTTTATGCCACATCGTGAAATGGGATGATTTTGATGGATATGGATTCAATCTTCATGCTGAACGTGGAAAAAATGGACAATTCATCGGTAAAGTTGATGATGGATCACCGAGTCAAGCCGCTGGTCTACGACAGGGTGATCGAATAATCGAAGTCAATGAGATCAATATCGCTAATGAGACCCACAAACAAGTGGTCGATCGCATCAAGGCATTTCCAAATGAAACAAAATTGTTGGTTGTCGATCAGGAGGCGGATGATTACTACAAGGCCAACAACGTCATCATCAGGGGAACAATGACGTGTATCAAGGTGATCAAGACACCAGAGAGAAATCCGGCAACTGAGAATGAGGAAAAAGCCGATGGCAGCATTAGCTCAATCGATGAGGTAAGAAAATTTCTCCGTAATTATTTAATTGCTCGATAATTCTCCACTCGTGTGCTCTACCATTTCTTTTATTTTATTCTTTTTCGTTTCAAAAGGAAACTTTCCACGCGGGTAATTAATCACTCGGTGCTCAGTCGACTGCGTCATGCCGGGGACGATTTTAATGAATTTTTTTATCCCATCGAGGGGTAATTAGCAAATTCAGCAATTCCGTGATTCACGACTAATTATTAGGATGTGTTAATCAATTATTGAATTATTTGTCAGACAAATAAAATATTCGAATTTTTAGGGACGAGTTTGTGATGAATATTGAACTTATAATTTTTTGATTAGTCGATGCAGTTATCAGTGAATAAAAACCTCCAGTACAGCGTACGTTAAAACCGTCCACTTCTCCAGAATTTAGTGCTCCCACTTGTTGTAGGTAATTGCAATATGATTTGTAGTGCAACATCGTCAAGGTCGACTGGAAAATCCTTCATATTTCAAGCACACAATCACATTGTTTCCTTTTTATTCTCAAGATAGCCTCACCATCACGTTTTTAACCACTGGTTTTATGACCACTGTCAATGACTAATGATCATTCACACAATTTCAGTCTAATCGTATTGTACAAGTGCAAAGCAAAGTGCAAACCCTCATTGCACGTGGGATTAATTCGAAATGTTTCATTAGCTACACGACACAATGACTAGTGAATCCCCAGTAGAAAATACTTTCTATTACATGAACTCTCAAGACAATTCAATCGTTGGATAATGATGACGCATAGTAATAAAGACATCTGTGTTTGAACATTAACTTGCAAATTCAATACGATTCTCACAATGGGAACGATAAAATTGATGAATTGATGTCCTCGTTTTCCCCAATACGTGAGTAATACCTTTTTTTTTCATATGTGTAGGATATATTTATTATCATTTTACCGTCTGTATGTGACTTGTACAACAGTTTTGTCTCTGGGTCTTATCGCGCTCGGAGCGATTGTTACAATCTTCCACCTCGGGATTTCTCGGCTTTTCCACGCTGCGAATTTACCCAGCTTGTCGCCAATATACATATATTTTTTTTGTTTACCTCACGCCTTTTTCTTTCGACCCAGTACACGTACGGGAATGTTGGTTTGTCAGAGGGGGAAATCGGTGGGTTTTGCCCGGAAGAGAATTTGCCATCGACTTACGAATGGGTATAAACAGTCAATTCATTTTCCAGTTCTAACAACATCGATAACACCATCGATATTATCTTATCTAATCCAGTCTACATGCCACTAGCACGCCTGATTTTCAGGGAGAAATTCGGAAAATTCACTTTTCGCGATAAAAAAAAATTGATAATGGGTATCACAATAGTGTTTTCATATGCAACAATAATATCAACCGGAAGTTGAGCCGGAAATCTCTTATCAGTCATTCTCCCATCCCCGAAAAACATCCGGCTTAAAATTTACTGATGTCTCGACGTAACGCAGTCGTTAATTTTCACACGAGTTGCATAATATTTTCCCACACCAGAGTTTTTCCAATTTTCGCCAATCTTCCTTATCCCGACGCAGACAACAATCTTAATGGGAAGGTTTCACGTAATTCCCAGGTGGTCATTAAAAACAAATTATTCATGAAAATCTATTTGAACGGGTAAAAAGGAAAATCCTCGGTGGATATCACTTGACGGAGTATCCACCTTGAAATACGTCATTATGTAATTCCCTTTTGTGAATTGCGGTCATAAAATCACGTGGGGATAGAGAAAAAAAAAATCACCCGGGAGCATATGAGCGAATCACTCTTGCGTTTCTGTCCGATTATGATTAATAATAATTGTACCACCGTTCACTGGCCACTGAAAACCCGAGATCAGTGTTTCCTGTTCTCCAGGTAATAATTCTCAGGAATTACCCCCGGGGTTGACGATATTTACCAGTTGGTGTAATAAATAAATTGTTAGTACTATTGAAATTGGAATGATAGGCAAAAATTATTTAGGAATAATCAGGGATTTCCTTGGAGAAATATTTTTTTTTTCTCGTACGCGCGATCAATAGGTCAATTGAAAAGAAAGCCGATAAGACACGATTCCACGTGTTGAATAACTTCGAGTTCTCTGGGAGTTTTAAACCGGTTTTGGGGTCGTTTTTCCTGTCACTTCGTTTCACTGCGTTACGCTTGAGTTATTTGAATCTTTAACTGCTCAACGATCAAATTAAACACTGGGATAGTTAGTGGTGATATCACCATTCTCGATTTTTCCTCTTGATTGTTTTTTCTCCCAGCTCTGACAAAAAAATTGAGAATCAGGTGTGATAATGTGTGATAAAACCATTGATGCACTTGGAAAATAATTTCTTTACGCAAGTAAAATTTTTATTCTTCTAAATATAATAGTAACAAAAATTCTTGTCAATTAATTAATATAAAATTTGGATATTGCCGTGGAAAGTAAGGGAAGTTGAAAATTATTGTACGAATTGACCATTTTCCAACAGCTGCAGCTTTTCTCACATGCAATACCCCGACATCATCTGATATCATTGTCTACAATTACTCGGACCACGGGTCTATCACCGGTCATTCACTAATTGAACTGGACAGTGATCCCTGACACATCCTATTAATTCAGTCTGGCAATAAACCACATCGCCTTATTTATTTTCTCACTTTTTCCTACCTTTTCGCACGAGATCGCGAGTGAGATGGAAAACAGGTCAATGAGTTGTCAGCGCGACGTGATAAAAGAGACCAGAAATAAAGGAATAAGCAAATAATTTTGCATTTTCCAGGCACGATCGGCCTTGGTACGCGACACGCATCTCTTTTCCCTCGTTTTTCCTCTCTACATCTAGGTCAAAATCGAAAAAAAAAAAAAACCTTTCGAGTATTTCAAAATGTCATTATCCCAGGGAATTCCATAGGTCAATCAGGGCCTCATTATGGCCCTGGCCCATTAAAAATTTTTCTTTGTAATATTTCATTATGATTTGGAATTTTGAAAAAATCACTCTCTCCAGTTGAATTTTCATTCGATTTTTTGCTGTTCCTTTCCGAATGTTTGATATTTCAGAATATGCAGAAGTCAATTGGTTCGAATGATACCTCCAATAGTGGCAGTACAGTACCAACGACAGCATCGATGAACGACGAGAATTCGCGACCCCACGAAAATACCCAGGAAAATGGCCGCAAAAGCTCCGAAGACGACGAAGTTGCCCCAGGAGTTGAACACATCGACGATATCTCAATGACGGGCAACGGTACAGTACCAGCGACGAAAAAGGGCCTGAATCTTAAAATGAGTGCTAAAGAATTGCGCGCCAAATTGGCGGCCCGCAAAAAATACGATCCCAAGAAAGAATCAATTGGCTTCAAAGATAAATTCGATATTGTTCAAAAGCTGTAAACTCCACGAATTCCTCGACGAATTACCACTCGTTATCACGAATACTGTTGAAATGTTGATTTTGCCTTATCACTTCGTCTTCGTCATTACGATTTACAGCTCAAGAGACAAGCATTCCAATTTTTTTTTCATTCTTCCCGAAAAAGAAGACAATTCTGTTGCAAAGTGGTCATATTGAAAAAAACACCTCGAATTATCAATTATCACATTACTTACCACATTATTTTGTTAAATTCCGTTGTGGTTTCTTTTGTAGGAGCAATTTATTAGTTCTCATTACCCCGAGTGGCAAAATAAATTAATGGAAATAATGGAAATAGTGGAAAAAATAAAAGAAATGACTCAGCATTGCGCAATGATGTAATTACTAGAGTCAGTACAAGTCTGTACACGATATTATTCGCGCCTGATGATTTCTCGTCATTTATCATCGATAATTTGTCAGTGAAAAAATTCAATTATCGTGTTTGATGTATCATGGTAATTAAGAAAATGTTATCGCAGAGGTGGAGGTCATGTTCGTCGTGTGGATTTCTCGGGGACTCGATACCGTTAACTAGCTCCAATTTCCCTGTGTACTCACACTCTTGTGGTCGTTACAATTGTCCTCTTGTCAATGGAGAAATCGATACGATTCGAGCACTCGTAATATTTTTTTTTTTATCTAATTCAATGATTCCACAGTATTTTCCTTCCTGATTCGAGGGACAATTTGTGATTCAGATCTAATTGAGAGATTATGATGCTGGAGGCAGCGCAGATCTTTAATTATGCAAAGAGTGCGTTTTATTTTTAGACTCATTAAGCTGTGAGATTTATTATCGATCGATTAATTCGGCTTTTTTTAAAAATCAAGTGGAAAAATTCAGGAAGTGTCTGTTTTTTTTTTAATTTCGGTGCAATCAACAGCAGGAATTTGTATATTCTCAAGTTAAACAGTTGTATAATTATGTTTAAGTAAGACCTAATTAATCACTGCAATCCCTTCTATTGTAAATATCAGCGGACATTGCAATTGAGAGGACCAATTATTTTGATCAACCTGGAATTCACTAGTCAAGAGATAATTGAATCATTCGAATTATTTTCTTATCGATGTATCTCGAACCCTATCGATTCTCAGCGGAAATGTGAAGAGACATTTTTTCTTGAAAATTGCATTGGCAATAAAAAAGTTCTTTGGTGTTTTCATTGAAAATTTTTGGTTGTCGAGATAAAGCAATTGGAATGATGATAATTTTCGAAATACACAACATATCACTCGGTTAATGAATTCTATTATTTTTGGTTTTTTTTTCAACGCATAATTGGAATGGTCGATTGAGTGGATCAATCATTGGTGATAGATTTTCACCAATGGCCTAGGATGTATATAGATTTTTAGAGCGTTATGTATAAGAATACCGAAGCCAATTACACACGTTGTTACATGAATCACACACTTCCAACGTTATTACATAAGTTTAGATGAGTTATTATTAAGAATATTTGTTTGGCGCATTCCACAGCGTATGTATGAGTATTGTTTTTTTTGTGTACTTGTAAATACATACGATGTTGAAAAGTTTGAATTTTATGTGTTTTTTTATTTTACGCTGGTTCCCCTTTGACTGGGAAAATTGAACAACTTTTTCTCGAAATTATCACTGACAGAATCAGCGAAAATGAAATACTATTGTTTTATTGATAGTAGGTAATGCAGGCTTCTCCATCGTTCATCACCGAAACCTACTGTACTGCAGACGAGTGAAGAGGAAAATTCCAGACAATTCCGGAAAGTAATGAATTTTTTTCATTAGGGCTGAATGGATATCTTCCGTCGTGAAAATTCACTCGTGAATTTTGAGGAAAACTCGTGAGTTCTGAGTAGGGCAAACATTTCAGTGAATACCTCCTCGATTTTCATAAATCTCTGATATTTTTTTGAAAATTTCGAATTTTTCAATGTCAGTGAATATCTCCTCGATTTTTTCGGGAATTTCGG
>NW_011887888.1:196073-202071 GCF_000806365.1 Fopius arisanus | reverse complement strand
ATTTCGAATTTTTAAATTTCAGCGATTAGCTCCTCGATTCTCATGCTCCCCTGATACTTTTTTGAAAATTTCGAATTTTTCAATGTCAGTGAATATCTCCTCGATTTTTTTCGGGAATTTCGAATTTTTTAATTTCAGCGAATAGCTCCTGGATTCTCATGCTCCCCTGATACTTTTTTGAAAATTTCGAATTTTTCAATTTCCGTGAATCTTTTCATGTTTGTGCTTTTCATGTTCCCCGGATACTTTTCCGACAATTTTGAACTGTCACATTTCAGTGAATACGCCCGCTGGAGCTTTGAGCAAGGGGCGGACTGGGGGCGTCGCTTGGGGGCCGAGGGGGCGTGGGCTCGTGACAGGGGGGCGACTTAAAAAATTTCGAATTTTCCAATTTCAGTGAATACCTCCTCCATTTTTTTTGGAAATTTCGAAGTTTCAAATTTCAGCGAATACCTCCTCGATTCTCATACTCCCCTGATACTTTTTCAAAAATTTCGAATTTTTCAATTTCAGCGAATAGCTCCTCGATTTTTTTCGGGAATTTCGAATTTTTAAATTTTAGAGAATAGCTCCTCGATTCTCATGCTCCCCTGATACTTTTTTAAAAATTTCAAATTTTTCAATTTCAGTGAATACCTCCTCGATTTCTTCGGGTATTCACTGAAATTGAAAAATTCGAAATTTTCAAAAAAGTATCAGGGGAGCATGAAAATCGAGGAGGTATTCCCTAAAATTAGAAAATTCGAAATTTTTCCAAAAGTACCAGGGAAGCATTAAACTAATTGAATTTGCGGGACTAATTGAAGATTGAAGTGGAAATCCTGAAAAGTGGGTAATGAAATGGTCAATGTCCTAGGTAGTAACCGTGAAGATGAGATAATGAGTGAGAAAGGGCGAAGTGAGTTGAGGAGTTGAAGTGAGAGAGGAATATTTGAGGCGGACATATATGGTAGGGGGTACAGAAAAGCTCAGGTTACGCCAACAGTTGATGTCTTGAGCTTTCGTGATTCCATCGTCCCCACCCAATGCCCCTGTGCTTTTTCTCTTTCGTTTATTTTCCCCACTTCATCCAACCCATTGCCAATGTATTATTCCTCATCCTCGTTTATTCAGTGGTATCTCGCCTTGTCTTTCTTGTCCATGCACCTCTTGAGTCTGTATTGACTACCCAAAAATATCAGGGCATCGTTGAGGATAATGCTTCAGAGAAGGAGAAAAAGGGGGCGGAGTCTCTCGTTATTTCGAGATTATCGGGGATTGCCGGCTTTCTATAATTGTGGATATAATCGTCGAAAAAAAATTTGTCACTGTACTTCAAGTACTGCAGATATTTTTTTTTATAATTAACCATGGCTGATTCTTTGAATCAATATTAATCAAGTCAATCATCAATCAAGATTGATTTCAATTGACTTGAATCGCGTTGAATCGAGTCGAAAGGTAAATTTTAATCAACCAGTGAAAATGAACACGATGCAAGTGAAAAAAGTTGACGTGACTCAGACCTGTCGAATTGTTCAGCTGAAACTTGACTCATTTTTCTATTCATACCGATTTTTCATCTCGATACAGTTCGACTTTTTATAGTGTACAATTATTTTTGCTGCATTGCTCAATGACCGGTCATGAGTCTATTAATTACATCCGATTGCTCATCGTCACGAGGGAGGATGGATTTGGATAAACATATCGTTTCCTGTGGAATTCGAATGAAAGTATCGATATGCCATCGAGAATTATGATCGTTCGTTAGGAAAATTTGCGCGTGAAGATCGTGAGGAGATTTGCCGAGTATTTTGAGGTCGGGGATCTTTGCCGATCGATTGAAACGATCGGAATGTCTGGCACTGCAACAATTTTTTTATTCCCAATCAATCAAATTCACTTATGCGAATAGACAACATAATGATCCGATGTCTCGTACTCGCACTCATAACACCTATTTCCAGAACGTAACGGGTGGTTAATTTTAGACCGACCGTTCCATATATTTTCCCCTCACACGTTCACATGCGGAGAATAATATTTTTTTGCTGGGAGAATTAAACAAAGGGTCAATAAAAAAAATCACGCCCTGAATCCGCTGTTCTGGTTTTTCGCACGGGAGCGAAAATAAGAAAAAAAATTTAATTTTTACTCACATTGATGCAAAAATTCCAGGTTTTGGAAAAAGGACATATTTTTTGTAGGAATTTTTGATAAATAAGTTTGCAGAAATAATTCTTTTCATTTTATCAATGTGAGTTTTCGTTGGCAGATCTATTCAGAACTCGGCCGTTCATCACTCGGCGGTGGCCCACAAAATTAAAGAGCTAGGTTGAAATTGGGGGGATGCAAGATGCATAAACTGCAAGCTCATAACAAAATCTCGGTCAGTCAACTACTTGCATGCCCCACCTTTTGCTGATTTACCGAGTCACCGAATTCATTGAAGAGATTGAACATCTCCGCCAGTTCTCATCACTCGCATTTTATGAAATCGTCAACCAAAAATTCTATCCCCTCATTCACATTTCGCATAATCCTACTTGTGATCAATGTCTGACTATCTGTTCACTTTTCATTATTCCGATGATTTGCATCTCCGGTTTCTCGAATATTCCCGTGAAATAATTCGAGTGGGAACGCAACAATTTTTGGCTCGTGACAATTGGCGTTTTTTTTTTCTGGTTTTTGTATCGGTTAGCTCCGCGAGAATGTTGCTAAAAATATTCTCGAGCAACCGACACTTTTTCAAAGGAACACCACCAGTTTTCCCGCATTTTTTTTTTCGCTGAATTAATGAGTGTTCGGACGAGAATAATTCTGAAATTTTCTCGCGTCGCGATTTTCAACGGAATTTCTTCACCGGCTCGATGACACCACTGACAACTCTATGACAACTATTTATTTACCATTTTTCTTTCTGAGTGGAAACTCAAAAATTAATAATCCTCATTTTGTTTGTCAGGCAATCGTGCGAATCTATATTTAGCTCAACTGGTTGAGAAAAAAATCCAAATAATCTGGTGACTACTCAAGGTTAAAATTATCCGACACTGTTGTTTTTAAACTTTAGTCATCTGCGTTGAGGAGTTGCACAATCCATGAAGAAACGCAATGCAGGGTGATACACCTACGGGATGGAAAGCAAAATTTGGTTGAAGGGAGGGCTCAACCGAGATCCCAGTGCATTGAACCCATTGAATAATATTTTCCTAGATCAAAGTTGATGAGGGTTATGATTAATCCCGGAAAAGATGGAGGGGAAAATCTCCATGGAGATCTCTCACATGACCTGACTCAATATCAGATAAACGTAATTAACAATTCGAATTTCGGAAGACTTGCGAAATTTTGGAATGACTTGAGTCAATCTGAATTTAAGTCAGAACGAATTCCTGATTAAAGTGAATTTGAAGACCTGATCCCCCAAGTCTCCAGAATTTTATAAAAAAAATCCTAGAGCACCTGAAAGTTCAATGAAACACATTGAGAAAATGGTTTCCGTCCGTGAAATAGGTGATGTGATCTTAACCCATGTGACATTAAAAAACCGAATAACACTGGGCTATCGACGACAGCTGCATGAGGATGGCGATGGCATATACCTAGGGCCTTCAGGTCGCTATACATTCTAATACGTAAAGATAGATCGAGCAGTGAGGGGCGATAGTTTATATTTAGATGAGTGCTCGGGGCTTGCCAGAACTGCGACCAAACTGACTGTTAAAATCTATATATTGTATACGTGAACTCTGTCTTACTCTCGTTTGTCTGATAGCTTTTTTTCCCCCTGTCATCCACTCGCTCTGTTTTCCTTTATCCCGAGATGCTCCTCCTTCCACCAAAATCTAGTCTAGTTTGTAGAACAATTTCACCAGGTATGAATTATATGACAGGGGCTGCGCCAAGTTGGAAATTAAATTATTTATAAATTTCTTGTTCTGGAGCTGTTTGGTGTCACCTGATGGCCTTGACTCCTTTTTCTACTGGGGATAATACATCATGTGTCGGGGGCCTTGGGAAACCTTGGCAATTTTCGATGGTAATGCATAAGTAAACCAGCATGACCCATTTTAGTCGTCACCATCCCCATGCGAATTTCTTGCATGTGAAATTCTTAATGTGACTGACTTTAATCAGATAGAGAAATAAATTGCCAGTCATTTCCGATGTCAACATGGATCATTATTTTTTAATTAATTTAATTGCGCGATAGGGATGAGAATTTTTGAGGGGGCGGCTTGTGCTGAATGTCGAGTCAATGCGTGGGAGAATTCGACGATTTGCATCACTGCAGATTTCTCACAATCGTCGTATATGGGGCAGTTTATTTTTCGCATTTGTTTAGAGACTTATGAGACAGAACTTTATTTTAATACTTGGTTGACCGAACGGGTCAACGTCATCAAACCCCGAGTGACAACATTTGGGATTACTCATCGACACCGGTTTTCGTACCCACAATGGTACCCTCTCCTGCCAAAATTATCTGCATACCTTTCGAGTGATGCTCGTCACTTGTCGTTCATCTACAATAATTCTAGACTCATCTCAATGAATGGTTAACCGAATCTGTGCAATCATTCAATTCTCATTTCGTCAATTGAAAAATCAGATTTTTATTTATTCTTACACTTGCAAAAAAAAATTTCTCAACTCGACTCGAGACTGTCGAATTTCTCTTTAAATCCCCCTATTTTTGAAAATTTGAATTGATTAAAAATTGAGAAAGAGGATTAAAAAAAATGGTACGGTTTGCAGATGTCATTGCGACACCTTTCACATCAATAATTACAGTGGATGTAGCTTGTACATGAAAAAATTGATGTTGAGGGTGGGAGTGTGAGAGAATAGTTTGGGAATGAGGGGTGGGGTTGGGATTTTGAGCGGCTCAAGTAGCAGATTAAAATTTAGTTTTGGTTAGTTCGCGCGCAGGGCCACGGGCGATTGGAACGGCCAACAACTTAGACGACAGACAGACGCGAGACAACGAAACAAGATAGGAAATAAAAGTTAATTACAACTCATTTGTACCGAGAGGAGTTACCGTGTGTGGTGAGGGGGGAGGTGAGTGGGTGGAATGCCCTCCGAGTGGTGATCAATGTGAAAATTTTGACGAATTTAACGAGTTCATCGATAAACGACCGGTCAATTCAATTGGATTCATTATTCACGAGCTATTTAATAGCAAAAGCTAATTGTCAAACGGATAAGAGAGAAGGAGAGAGCTCTCTTACCTGCCACGACAATTTTCTCACCTCAAAAGCTCAAAAAATCTGTGCGCGGACGAACGAACGCCCAGAGTTTATTCAACTATTTATCCTCAAGTAAGTTAACAATAAAATCAATGAATAAACGACAATGTGCAATAATTATTCAAGTTGTGGTATTGACTCGACGTATCAGTGTCTTGAATTACGTGCGGGAGTGAAATTATTTATTTATTTATTATTTATTTAGTACATTATTACGGAATGATTGATTGGGCTTTTAACAATTGATTTGGTTGTGAATAATTCGTGGAGATCCAAATATTTTCAAGCATTTTTTTATGGACATTCGGGAGGTGAATTTATTTGACCAGTAGAAATCCAGGGAATAGTCCGACTTGCTGCTGACCTTAAGGTTCATCACTTTTTTTTGGTTTTTCTTTTGGGGGGAAATGAGTTATTTTGTGGAGATGGAGTGTCTCCCTATTCGTAGCTGTCTATCTAGGTATCTAGGCTCGGTGTACGTATTATTTTTAGAGAAACGTAACGTGAGGAGGCGCCGAACCCAAGAGCATTTCATTCGTATCGCTTTGAATCCGTCACTCATGACTGAATTTTCATTTCGCGAGTCGCTTATTTGAAGGATTACAATTTATCCCACGTATTCATCCTCGATTCACCGGGAAATTCAGGGATTTTCCTGAAAAAAAAATACAGGGAAATTCGGTGGGGCATATGTAATCGATGGATAGATTTTGGAATTTATGGAAAATCCGGAAAATGCGGGGATGTAATCGATGGTT
>NW_011887888.1:192273-195681 GCF_000806365.1 Fopius arisanus | reverse complement strand
GTCTCAACTTTTAACTGCAGCACCAAAATTTTTCTACAGTCGCATTGCGCAAAATTATTTCAGTTGTAAAAACAAGTTGTAAAATTCATCCACGCAAGACTGATATTTTTTGGGGTACGTCATAATTGAATCACCCGTCTCAAATTAAAAATTGAATCATGAAGAATTGTTACCGAATCGTTACACCGGGTGCAGCTTGATTTCGTTATCCAATGTCCTGAATAGTTTATGCAAGTGCATTAAACAATCGCTTGTATCGTATTGGATGACCCTGAGATGACTTTTCTGGGGTAATCGCGAAAATAGAATGAAACGCGAACGATAAACTGTGTCAAAGATCTGGGTTTCACTCGTCCCTCCAACATTTCGGCAAATCCTCGGGTATTTTAATCCCCAAAAATAAAAAATATATGAGAATAATATCGGGCCCCTTTTCGCACATCATTACAAATAAATTCACGACGAGTTAAAAATGAAACGAGAAAAATCGCAAGTTTCGCCAAATCGACGGAAATAACCGGTGGCTTGAGAATTCAGTTACGAAAGGGCAGCGATCTCAAATCTATCTATATTATTTTCCAACTTTTAAATAATCTTGATAAATAATAGAAAGAATAAAATATGTAATTATCCTCAACGCAATTCCAGGATTTGCGCTCCGCCATCGCAATTTCGATTCAATTATTAATTTTTCCACTTGTCAAAGGGAAATGATAATTATTTATTGGGTGACGATTTTATAATGGTTTATCTGGAAAATTATGGATTTTAGGAGAAAGTGATTGGGACCTTTCCTGTGGGTGATTGAATTTCCGAGAAAAAAGGTCTCATGATAATTTTTTGTAGGACGACGAGTTTTCGAGATTGAGAATTTTTTTTAATGGAAATTCCAATCATCGATGTTTTTTTTCATAATGCTCAATACTTAGATAACAATTGTTGACCTCTTATTGCACGATATCGACGCAAAGTGCAGATGACTTGTAATGCCAGACGTAATAACTGTTCAGTTAGATAACTGAGCTGTCTATTTTGAGCTAACCATGGTATTAATAATAGGAACTAACATGTACGTCACTGGCTGCATCTCTTATGATTAATCATAAAATTTATGGTTCCAATACGCGGAGAAAAAAAATGTCTCGACGTGAAAAATTGAATTTTCACTTTCATCTGCCTTTGAATTTCAGGAGAAAGTGAGGAAAGACGAAAGAGACGAGCGCAGTGAGCGCTCAACCTGAATGTCACGGTAAAAATTGCCCTGAGGGTGAAAAAAAAAACGGTGGATCAGTAAAATTAGTAAAACCCACAAATTTTGGCATCATAAGAGATCTGGGTGGAGGGCACCCCGTAAAAAATGGGGGTAGCCGATGATTTTGCACCGAGCTTTACGCAAAAGCCTCAGCTGAGGCAAGAGGATGATGGAAATCGTCTGATATTCGAGTGCCAACTCGTCAGCGCACCAAAACCTGAAATAACATGGTTCAGGGGTGAAACACAGCTCACTGAGGACGACAGGACAAATTTCAAGATCCAGAGCATCGGAGCCAATAAATTTCTCGTTGTCCTTGAGCTTGATGATGTCATTGAGACCGATGCTGGACTGTACAAGGTCAAGGCCAAGAACACCATGGGTGAAGTTGCAGCTTCCATCAACCTCAACTTCAGTCGTAAGTTTTTCTCCAGGTTCTCTATGGGGAAAATATATTTCAACTTCTTGGAAGGTACTCCGGGGCTGTCACCTCCAAATTCTCCAAGTCCAGGTTTTAATTGGAATTATTCCCCGAGGGTCATTGTTTATGAAAAGAATTCATGAATTTGGAATTGTTAGTCGAAAACCATTCGCGCGTTTCGATCATTCGGAATATTTATTTATTTCTTAAATTCTTATAATTTTTGGGATTTCCTATTGCAAATGGAAAATTTTATGGAATTGAATTAATTATGGAGGAATGGCGATTATTTGCAGTAATAGTTATTGTGTTTTACAGCCATGGACGAGCCTAGAGAAAAGTAAGTCAGCGATGAAAAAGTCTCGTCGATTATTTAAAACTGTTTGAAATTCGTGTCTTGCTGAAAACCACTGGTTTCGATTATATTCTTTGAGCAATATTTATTTTATTTCTTCGCACTGATCAGCTGCTTCCGCCTCTCTGCAAAATTAATCCGAAAAATATCCGAGAATTCTTGTTAAATGCTTATTTACACTTGTCTCTACGCTTGCACTTCTCTATGCTGCACACAACTATTTTTCATTTCGTTTGTTTTATTTTCTATTTTCTCTGGTTTTAGCTGCTCAGCCAAAGCTGAGAAAACGGTGAGTGCTTTGATGTTTTCTGTCTTTTTTCATTAACACATTTTTCATTTTCATTTCATTTCATCGTTTTCGAAGTGTGAGTTGTTTTATGTAATTAATAAAAAATAAATGACTGAATTTCCATCTGCCTGTAATTTTTTACCATTCCCTTAGAAAAATATCAGTAAGTGAAATAATCATTTGGGCCATTTTCAAAAAAAAAATCTGATCAAGTCTATTCATAAATATCTCAGAATTGTTGATTCTCATTTACATATTCTCGACTAAATGCTCTGCATCTGCTGCTTCTCCAGTAAAAATAGGCCAGATAGACAACTTTCCGCCAAAATTAGAAGCCATGACGAATCGTGCGCAGATCCCCATAAAAAAATATTTAAAAACGCATACGAAACGTATATTTTCTCAAATGAATTTTTTGGGGTGCGCAAAAGTCGAGGATTACCATCTCGCGGATATCCGAGTGATTTTTTTTTAATTAATGATGCGTGAAATTAATGAGTTTCACGACTGATTATTGCAGACAAATTGATGGTATCGCACCAACATTCGCGAAAAAACCTGCCATCAGGCAGGAAGATGATGGAAAGCGATTGGTCTTCGAATGCCGCATCACAGCCGATCCGACACCCAAAGTTACGTGGTTTCATGATGGAAATGTTGTTAAAGATTCACCGAGACACAAGGTTTGTTTAAAAAAAATCAAATCGATCGTTCGGCATGAATCCAACAAGTCCCCTTGGACCATCAATGGTATTCATGATTTTTTTTCAGCTTGCTATTGATAAAGACGGTCACTCGTACTTTGCAAGTCTCGAGATAAAAAATGTCACCGTTGAGGATGCTGGAAAATACAAAGTCAATGCAACCAACGAACTCGGCGAGTCAAATGCCACTATTTCCCTCAATTTCGATAGTAAGTATTTTTAAAAAATTCGCACACGACTATCAAACACTCTCATAAACTCATTCCGCCATCCTAACTCGGGATGTATATCGATCTATCATTATTATTCATTTATCTATCTGTCTTTTTATTTTTTTTCAATATTTTTTCTCGTTCAACTCTTGATTTTTTATCATTTTTTCTTCAA